>NW_007731618.1:33214-68302 GCF_000696425.1 Galeopterus variegatus
TAGCATTCTGAATCAGAAGATGACAGGTACTCTGAAATAGGTTCCAAAGAACCAGAAGACTTTGTAATAATCCTTTGTATATAAAATTGCTCTGGCACTAGTAATTTAAAATTAAATCTTAATCCAGTATAATCATTTAATGTTTTTATTCAAGTTAATGAATTTGAACTCTTAGCACCCTAATTATCTGATATAGTATTTGAAGATCAAAATGAAATTTAAAAAATGTAATTCTCCTTTCACATTTGTAAAACGTTTAAACATTAAAACAGATATTTATTGTAGTTTCACATGTTGCAACACACTAAAGGAGTTGAATATAATAATAAATAATATATAGTTCTATGTATTAAGGAACTTATTTTGATTTATTATTTAAGAATAAAGTAATTATGCTGCAACATTCATGTAATACTTGGTTTCTCCTTGTGACTAAATTTATTTCTAGTGTAAGAAATATTGTGAGGTTTAGATGTGTAGTCAGTTGCAAATGAACACAGTCAAGCTCACAACCTTGATTCAAAACTATGGTAATCAAAACAGTGTGGTACTGGCATAAGAACAGACATATATAGAACAGAATCAAGAGCCCAGAATGAAATCCATGCATTTACAGTCAATTGATCTTTGACAAAGTTGCCAAGAATACACAATGGGGAAGACATTCTCTTCAATACATGGTGCTGGGAAAACTGGATAGCCACATGCAGGAATATAAAATTGGACCCTTATCTCACCCCACATACAAATATCAACTCAAAATAGATTAAAGACTTAAAAGTAAGACTTAAAACTATAAAACTACTGGAAGAAAACATACAGAAAAATCTTCTTGACATTGGTTTGGACACTGGTTTTTTTTTATACAAATCCCAAAAGCACAGCAACAAAAGCAAAATAGACAAATGAGACTGCATCAAACTAAAAAGTATATGCACAGCAAAGGAAATAATCAACACAGCCTACTGAATAGAGAAAAAATTTGCAAACCACACATCTGCTTAGAAATTAATATTCAATATAAATAAGAAAATTAAACAATAGCAAGAAAACAAATAACCCAATTAAAAAATGGGCAAAGGACCTAAAAAGACATTTTTTCCAAAGACATACAAATGGCCAACAGATTTATATAAAAAAACTCAACATCACCAATCATCAGGGAAATGCAATTAAAACCACAGTGAGATATCACTTCACACCTCTTAGAATGGCTATTACCTAAAAGATAAAAGATAAGTGTTGGCAAGGATGTGGAGAAAAGGGAACTCTTGTATACTACTGGTAGAAATGTAAATTGGCACAGTGATCTGAAAAACAGTATGAAGTTTCCTCAAAAATTAAAAAACTACCATATGATCCAAGTATCCCACTTCTGGGTATATATGCAAAGGAAATTAAATTAATATGTCAAAAAGATATCTGCATTCCCATGTTCATTGCAGCATTATACACAAAAGCCAACATATGAAATCAACCTAAGTGTCCACTGACAGAAGAATGATAAAGAAAATGTGGTTTATATACACAATGGAGCATTATTCAGCCTTAAAAACAATCCTGTCATTTACAAGAACATGGATGAACCTGAACAGCAATAGGCAAAGTGAAATAAGCTAGGCACAGAAAGACAAATATTGCATGCGCTCATATGTGGATTATTAAAAAGGCAAACTTATAGAAGCATAGAGTAGAATTGTGGTTGTCAGTGTTGGGAGTGAGGGGGGAATGAGGAGGTGTTCCTCAAAGAGTACACCGTTTCAGTTGTGCAGGATGAATAAGTTCTGGAGATCTATTGGNAACCTGAACAGCAATAGGCAAAGTGAAATAAGCTAGGCACAGAAAGACAAATATTGCATGCGCTCATATGTGGATTATTAAAAAGGCAAACTTATAGAAGCATAGAGTAGAATTGTGGTTGTCAGTGTTGGGAGTGAGGGGGGAATGAGGAGGTGTTCCTCAAAGAGTACACCGTTTCAGTTGTGCAGGATGAATAAGTTCTGGAGATCTATTGGACAGCATAGTGACTATAGTTAATAATGCTGAATTGTATACTTGAAAATTGCTAAGAGAGTAGATCTTAAATATTCTTACCACACACACACACACATCCAAGTCTAAAGTGGAATCAAATTTACTCAGAGTATCAAAGCAGTCAAGAATTGTTGTGCTGTTTTATAGTAAGTGACAGCTTTCACATAAATAATTACCCCACACGAAATTTTTGGAAGTTTCAAAATAGACATGCCAGCACATAAAATACCAAAATATCACTTATACACAAGAAAATTGAGAGCAGGAAAAGACAGAGATTATATCTTCACAGACCACATATTGTTAAAATGAAATACTAGTGAGGGAACTTTAAGTTTCAGACAGCAACACTAAAACACAATTTGAAAATACACTTAAGGCACTCTTACGCATCTTGGAGATGGGCAAATGTACTGCAATTAGTGGTAAAATATAAAATTATAAAATAGAAAAAAGTAATAAATAGATAATATATCTTATTTTACTTTGAAATGGAGTTAAACTATAGCACATTTAAAATACTGAGCTGGGGGCTATAACGGCTCCTGAGTCAAGGTAAGCATGGAGAACTCCTTAAATGGCAGTCTATTTAAAGCTTCAATTCCCTCCTTGCCAATCAATGAATGTGCAATCTCTCTTACAAGGCTAGTACTGAACAATCTGTCCTTCAGGAATAAATTTATGCAAATATCATGGAGCTTTACTAAGAAATAAGTGCATGTTGCTTGAATGGAGAAGAGTAACAAAATGAAAAATCCAAAAGATCTTGGGAAAGTCATAAATTGAGAGAAAACATGTTACAATAACATAAATAAGGCCTTTCAGTGTGCATCTAACCAGAAAAGCAATTACATTTTGTTTCTAGGGAAAAATATAATTTTAACGATTCATTTAAATGATGGTGACCTGCCCACCCAGAAGCTGTTTTTCCTTCCTTCCAATTTATCTGTAGATGAAAATATGTATTGCATATTGCCACACAGCTGTCACTCTCTACTTGGCAGGAAAATTGAAGCGATGATAGCACATATTGCTTATTATGCTAAAAGCTGAAAACAAGTACTTAACTAGGTACATGTCAAATACAATTTTTAAAAAATTCACTCACAATCAATGAACACCACAATAATTGATCTTAAAAACTCAATTCAAAGGACATATTTTATAATAGGCAAAGAAGAAATTCATGAATAAAAACCAAATTTTTTCACATGAAAATTCCACATTTGTAAATTCATTATTGTTGCTGCTAAAAATAACTTCTCAGTCTGTACATGACCTCTTGGTGTATAAATCAGAGCCTTTAATNTAGATGAAAATATGTATTGCATATTGCCACACAGCTGTCACTCCCTACTTGGCAGGAAAATTGAAGCGATGATAGCACATATTGCTTATTATGCTAAAAGCTGAAAACAAGTACTTAACTAGGTACATGTCAAATACAATTTTTAAAAAATTCACTCACAATCAATGAACACCACAATAATTGATCTTAAAAACTCAATTCAAAGGACATATTTTATAATAGGCAAAGAAGAAATTCATGAATAAAAACCAAATTTTTTCACATGAAAATTCCACATTTGTAAATTCATTATTGTTGCTGCTAAAAATAACTTCTCAGTCTGTACATGACCTCTTGGTGTATAAATCAGAGCCTTTAATTCCTGGCTGAGTTCTAAGAGTTGCAGATGCTAACTAGGAAAGAAGCACTCTCCTAACCTTTTCATGTAAACATCCAATAATAAAGTTTTCAGGAAAATATTGCCTTCTCACTAGCATATAAATTATTTGTTTAAATATATGAAATAATCATATATTTTCAGTACTTCCTGCAAATTATGACAACTCAGTTCTAATCTCAGTAAGATTCTAAACAAGTCACATTATCTCTCTGAATTCCAACTTCCTTCTTTTTATTTTTTTTATTTATTTTTTTTTTTTAAAAGATGACCGGTAAGGGGATCTCAACCCTTGACTTGGTGTTGTCAGCACCACGCTCAGCCAGTGAGCGAACCGGCCATCCCTATATGGGATCCGAACCCGGGGCCTTGGTGTTATCAGCACCGCACTCTCCCGAGTGAGCCACGGG
Source organism: Galeopterus variegatus (assembly GCF_000696425.1). Lineage (NCBI taxonomy): Eukaryota > Metazoa > Chordata > Mammalia > Dermoptera > Cynocephalidae > Galeopterus > Galeopterus variegatus. The sequence continues at coordinate 37,344 of NW_007731618.1, forward strand.
CCGGCCCAAACTTCCTTCTTTTTAAATTTAAGAGCTTACACTGGTAATCTAACATTTCCAGGTTTCGAAATTAAAGCAACAATAACAACAAATGAACCTTCTTTTTAAATTTAAGAGCTTACACTGGTAATCTAACATTTCCAGGTTTCGAAATTAAAGCAACAATAACAACAAATGAAATCTGGAACAATGTAGTTAAACAAGAAAAATAATCTTTAACAAGAAAGTAAATCACACAAAAAATCAGAGTTGAGTTTGATTTCTGACAGCCCATTTAGCTGTGTGAATGTGAGACAGTACCTGAATTTTATCCTAAAAGAGAGTTGTATAAAGGGTAAATTACCATCACAGAGGTACTACAATTACTATGTCTGAGTAATTTGTGACCTTCATGCACCCCCATTTACAAATATTTTAGTCATTTTATCCTAATAAATGAGAATAATTTCACCTGTTCCACTGGATGGTGTTAAAATGTAATGAATATGCAAAGTATCTAAACCATACAGCTGAAGATAAAAAAAGTTAGTTTACCCTTTCATTCCCCAAGAAATAAGAAAGACAGTAAAGAATATTTCAGTGTTCCTTAATATCTTATAGAATTTCATTTTCTATTGATCCAAAATGTTTCCTGACATGATGCCTGTCTTACACTCCAGCCCCTACAGGCGCAATGATAATTTTGGTTGAAATTGTTAGGTTAGCATATGATCACTTCTGTACCATATACAATCATCATTTAAGATCTGAGTAATTGCAACTTTCTGTCTGTCGTTCTCTAGACCATAAGCTTCATAAGGTCAGAGGCATTTGTCCATCCAGCTTAGTGCTGTCAGCATCTCACAGTACCTTGCCCTTGATCAATAAATATTCTGCAGTTAATGAATAAACAAATGCTGAACAATTTATTGACATCTCCATCTCCAAAGTCTCTGCTTATGATTTTTCTATGAGCTTTCTTCTCCCAGCACACACATACACACAAAAACAAAACCACTCTGTACTTTATAGAAGCTGAAAAAGTAGGAGCTCTTAGCATCTTTACTTTTTTGCTTCAAGTAATGGAGTTATTGACAACTATTTTTCCAAGTCTCTTTAAAATTTAACTTGAAGTCTTGCTCAAAAAAAGTGCTGTCCATTCCTGTATCATGTAGCATTTCCCCTATGTTTTCTTCTAGTAGTTTCATAGTTTTGGGTCTTAAATTTAAGTCTTTAATCCATTTTGAGTTGATTTTTGTGTATGGTGAGAGATAGCAAAAATACCCAAATGGGACTACATCAAACTGAAAAGCTTCTACACAGCAAGAAACATTGACAACAAAGTGAACAGACAATGTACAGAATGGGACAAAGTGTTTACAAACTACACATCAGACAAAGTGAAAGCCTTAGCCAGAAAATGGCCATCCTTGGGGTAAGTAGGACCAAGCAGAAAATTTCAGTTAGCCATTAAATTAGGAAATGATAATCATCAATTCCTTTTGGTTAGCAGAGGAAATGAGAAACCGACCATATGGCTGAAACTGCCTGGAGATGAAATCATGCACCAAAAGGAACTTTCTCAAATGTTTATTTCTGTTTACCTCCCATTACACCCTCATATGTTGATTCACTTTAGATGCTGTGCACCTATATTTAAGAATTGAAACAAAGTTTTCTTATTTTTCTTTCCTTTCCTAAATCAACTGCAAAGAAAGGAATTCCTAGAGAAAGGCAAAGCACCCTAGGTGATTATTAACTCACCTTCTTGCTTAAAGGAAAACTAAATCCACATTTTTTAGAGGTACAAGTCAGGTATTTCTATGTTCTGATGATGCTTGACTGAGGTTACTGTCTCTGAACTCCCCCTAGGAGACAGACTCCAACCCCTAAATAACTTCAAGGGTTTGAAGCTGACCAGTCCACCAACTGCAGACTCCATGATGCCAAAGCACCCAGTCCATCATGGGATCTTGGCATCTGACACAGGCCCTCTGCTGATCCTGTGACCAGCCTCCACCTTTGCCTGCAGGACAAAGCCATTACTTCACCTTCCTGCTTCTTATCCTTTATAAACCCCAGAACAGGCATCAGAAGATGGGATGATTTTAGCCTGGTCATCCCCCAGATGTCACTTATCTGAATAAGGCTTCCAAGCCTTGCACCAACTTTTGGACTTGCAGGTCATTTGTTTAGTGCAAGAGAGCAAGCCAAGCCTGTTGCTGTTAACAAAAGGGTTAATATCCAGATAATCATCAAGGAAATGCAAATTAAAACCACAATGAGATATCATCTTATTGCAGTTAGAATGGCTATTATCAACAAGACAGAAAATAACAAATGCTGGTGAGGATGTGGAAAAAATAACAATTGCTGGTGGAATGCAAATTGGTACAGTCATTGTGGAAAACAGTATGGATGTTACTCAGAGAACTGAAAATAGGTCTACCTCATAACCCAGCTATCTCACTACTGGGTACATGCCCAAAGGAAATGAAATCAATATATCAAAAAGACACCCCATATTCTCATGTTCATCAAAAAGCTATTCACAATAGCAGAGAGATGGAATCAACCTAAACATCCATCAACAGATAAATGGATAAAAACAACTATGGTATATGCACAGTGGAACACTACTCAGCTATAAAAAGAAATGATGTCCTATCATTTGTAGCAACATGGATGGAACTGGAAACCATCATGTTAAGTGAAGTAAGTCAGGCACAGGAAGACAAATACCACATGATACTCACTCATGTGAAATCTAGAAAAAAAAGAAAAAAGGTGGTGGTTCTCGTAGAAATAGAGAGTAGAATAACGATTACCAGAGGCTGGGAGGGGAGGGAAGTAGGGGGAAAGACAAGGAATGGTGGACTAATGGGTATAAGCTATTTACCCTCGGTGAGTCATTGTGCAGTATACACATATATTGAAACAACACAGTATACCCCACAAACGGGTAAAAGTAATTGTTAAAATAAAAAAATTTAAAAAATATATAACTTGAAATTGTTTATAAAACTGTATATTTGAGGCCTTAATACTGCTCTCCTTTTCTTACAAGGGGAGAAATTTTATTGTGTTAGTTCCTCTGGGCTGAGCTAAGTCCATGGGAGATAGTCTTGTTTCATATCAAAACTAACTTATAAATGAAGCGTGTATTCTACCTTCATCCTAAATTTGAGTTATGCATATCTATAAGGAGCTAGACTGCAAGAGTTCCATTTATATGCTTGATCAGGCATCTTTCTCTGGGAAAAGAACTCACCTGAAGAAAAGTGAGTATTGCATGTTTATAGAGTTTGGATGTGTTGTCTACCAAAGCTCATGTCGAAATCTGATCCCCAATGTGGCAGTGTTGGGAGCTCTTTGGATCAAGGGGGGCAAATCACTCATCAGTAGATTAATGCCCTATCCTGCCTGGGTGAGGGGTTGGGGGCACAGCTACTGAAGTGGCTTTGGAACTGGGAAATGGCAAAAGTTGGAGGAGTTTGGAGGACTCAGAAAAGAGAAAAAGATGAAAATTTGGAACATTTTAGAGATGATTGCAGAGCCATAGGGGAAGGGCTGCTGAATGCTTTGGGGACCCAAATCCTCCATCGTGCCCGGGATGCAGAACTTGGAGTCAAAGGAGATTATTTTGGAGCTTTAAGATTTGATGTCTGCCCTGCTGGGTTTTGAACTTGTTAGGAGCCCATTTCTCCTTTCTTCTGGCCTATTCCTCCCTTTTGGAACAGGAATGTGTACCTAGTGTCAGTTCCACCATTGTATCTTGGAAGTAGGTAAATTTGTTTTTGATTTTTACGGGTTCACAGCTGGAAGGAGTTTTGCCTTCAGTCTCAGATGAGACTTTGGGCTTTGGACTATTATACTTGATCTTAACCAAAATGCCGAGAAGCAACTGGACTTTGGACTTTTAAGTTGGTGCTAGAACAAGCTAAGACTTTTGGGACTATTGGGATTGAATGATTGTATTTTGTATGTGAGAGGGACATGAGTTTGGGGAGACCAGGTGCAGAATGATAGTTTGAATATGTTGTCCCCCAAAGCCCATGTTGAAATCTGATCCCCAATGTGGCAGTGTTGGGAGCTGTTTGGGTCACTGGGGATGGATCTCTCATGAATAGATTAATGCCCCTCCTGGGGGGGCGGGGAGTGGAGTAGTGAGTGGATTCTCACTTTATTAGTTCCCACGAGAACTGGTTGTTAAAAGCAGCCTGTCACCTCCCTTCTCTCTCTCTCTTGCTTCCTCTTGTCATGTGATCTTACAATCCTGGCTGCCTGCTACTTTCTGCTATGAGTAGAAGTAGCCACACCAGACGCAGCTGTCCCATAATTGTGAGCCAAATAAACCTCTTTTCTTTATCAATTACCCAGTTTCAGGGATTCTGTTATAGCAACATAAAAATGGACTAATACAACCTCCATTTATATGTTTGATCAGGCAGCTTTCTCTAGGAAAATAACTCATCCAAAGAAAAGTGAATATTGCATAATTTTGGCTAGGACAGATGCTGGAATTGTTCATTCATTCAACAAATATTTGCATCCAAATCAAATAAGTTATGGTTCTTTCTCTCAAGCACCTTATACCCTAATAAGAGAAGCTTGGCAATCAATAATTATAAAGGAGTGTTACAAGTGTAATAGATAAAGAGGTGGTTATGAGTAGGGTCTGTCATCTGTCACTCTGATTGTCCTCTGCTCAGTCCCTGGAGTGTTATAAGTGCCATGAAATTGTTCCCATATTTGACATCCACCATAGCCTTGAACATCAACATGGGAAGCCTGACCAAGAAAGGAGAATGTTGACTGCAACACTGTAGCTGCAAAGAGGAGTTTTTAGAGCACATTCATGTTAACCCCAGGAAATATCCAAAGATAACTGGGAGTATTTGGAGGTGAGGTGAAAGTGTCAAAGAGGCTGAGAGCAGTACCAGAAATTACCTAGCTTGTGAATGTTTACCTTGCCCACCAAAGAAAATTTACTTAAAAATGGGATAGGCTACCTCATAAGAAAGTGAATTCTCTGCCTGTATCTTCTCAAGCAGTACATTCTACCAGCGGTATATGAAGTGGGAGGGTCATTGAAAAATAGTTCCTTCATCTGTTAGATCTCATAGTCTATAATGTCATATATACATGTATTTTGAGCCAAACATTGTGTTCCTTTCCTATGCACTTTCTTTGCAGTGCGGTCATATTTTGCAGAAATAGGCATATAGGGTCTATAAATGCAATAAAGGTTGTGCCACTTCCTGAATTCAGTGCCATTTCTTGTCCAATCCCATACCAGAGTGGAATGAATGAAACCTGCAAATATCAATGGTTCATGCTGACTAAGCTATTTTGGCATCCATTGATTGATTTTAAATGGAAACACTTGCCATCTAGTTGGTTTTAACTATTGATAATAACCTGCATACTGTTTCCATGAATTCCTTTCCCTACTGCGGTCTCCACTGACTTTCCACTAACACTACTTTCCTACTACTTCCTGTGGTGGGTAACACCATGGCAGCTTTTACCTAGCATACAATTTACCTAGGTTTGCACTGCATGATCTGGGAAGTGCCAGCTAAAATTGTAAAGGTTTTAGAGACAAGAAAAGATAGCCTGCTGTGTTTTGAATGAGGCCAGACTCAGTGAGGGAAACTTAGGTCTCTTATGTACAATAAAAGTTCTGGCACTTAGAAAAGTATCATGTAGTTCTATTTGAAACCCTGAAAATATAAGCTTTAGAATAAAATGTTTAAAATATACAACACAGAATTTCACTTTAAAAGGAATGATCTACTAGTAACTAGAATGAGATCCTTAGGCTTAAAGAACTTATAATCTATTTGAGAAAATAAAATAGAGAAAAACAATGAGGAATAACAAAAGATAACACTCACTAAATGATAAATAATATGGTATATACTATATTTACTCTCTAGAGATTCAGCCTTCCCAGTCCATCAGAATCAAGAAAATCCTCATGGAAGACACAGGCCTGAAAAGGACTACGAATAAGACTGGATATGTGCATTCCAGAACAGAAACATGATCAAAAACAGACAAACAAGTATTAGAACAATTTGTATAGCAAACAGGCATGAGGTATAATCAATTACAAAGAATTATCCTATAGGAACTAGAGAGAGAAAATAGTCTCAACTTATGAAAGATCTTTTAATAAAAGTAGAGAGGTATTGACTTGATTCAGTAGGCAATAGGAAAACAATACACCGATGTGAACAAAGGAATGAAATGAGGAGAGTTGTGTATAACAAATGTATAAACAGTCAGTCATCCAGGATGACTTGGTTATGGAAGGGAGCAGGAATGAAGGGTAGAGAACTAGTTTGAGAGGGCCAGATGAAATTGTCCAAGCAGCTCTTTTCATTGCCATTCACTTGATGGATATTCAGGCAGATTTTCCCCCGATAGTAAATAGTACTCAATGAAAATGTCGTGGAATTTTCAATGTTCACTTATATAAAATTACAATATTAATATTTATAGAAGGCTGCAAAGTAGTATGGTATGACACTAGTGTTTTCATTCATTCATCTATTCATTCAGGCTTTGAATAATAGAATGATAGAATGATCAAGTTATCTGGTAGATTTGAAGGGTCAAGGATGATGAATTTTTCTTTAGTAACCCCACCTTTATCACTTAGTCAAACTGGAACACTTTGGTCTCAGACACGTGAATAATTGACATTCCTTTTCCTAGACACACATTTGGTGAGATATTGAGTATTCTTCTACCATTGAAACGTTGTACAAATCTAACTGCTGCATCACTTTTGCATTATCCAGATCAGATCCTCATCATTTCTCTCCAGAGGATAATGAAATAGCTTCTTCTATGGTCCTCATACCTTCAATCTCACCTCTTTCCAATCTATTCTTCATACTGCCACATAGATATTTCTAAAACAAACATCTGATACCTTTCAAAAACCAGCCATGATCCCCATACAAAATGAAGCTATGCATCCAATAAGGGATTAATATCCAGAATATATGAGGAACTCAAACAACTTAACAGTAAAAAAACAAATAACCCAATTAAAAAATGGGCAAAGGAGCTAAATAGGCATTTCTCAAAGGAAGATATATAAATGGCCAATAGACACATGAAAAATGGTTAATGTCACTATGCATCAGGGAAATGAAAATCAAAGCCACATCGATATATCATCTCATCTCCGACTAGCTATTATCAAAAAGACAGAGAATAACACATGCCGGCCAGGATGCAGAGAAAGGGGAACTATAGATAGAACTACTATATGATCCAGCAATCCCGCTGCTGGGTATACACCCAAAGGAATGGAAATCATCACGTTGAAAGGATACCTGCTCTCCATGTTAATTACAGATCTATTTACAGTAGCAGAGAGTTGGAATCAGCCTAAATGTCCATGGATGGATGAATGTAATAATATGTACCCTCAATGGAATACTACTCTATCATAAAAAAAAGAATGAAACTGCTATTCACAGCAACATAGATGAACTTAGAGAAAATTATATTAAATGAAATAAGCTAGGCACATAAAGAGAAATAACACATACTCTCATTCATTAGTGGGAATTAAAAAAATAAACAAACAAATTAGAGAGAGAGAGAGAGGGAGAGGGAGAGAGAGAGAAAGGAAGGAAAGAAGGAAGGATGGAAGGAAGAAGGAAGGAAGGAAGAGAGAAAGAAAAGGAAGGAAGGAAGGAAGGAAGGAAAGAATGAATCACAATAATATGTTGAACTTTCAGGAGAGAACAGGATTGAGGTTATCAGAGGTTGGAAAGGGGGAGGTGGGGGAGTGGGTAGTAAGAAATTGGTAAAGGGCCACAAAAAATGATTACATTTTGTAATGTTGAATATCCTAATTATCCTGGTTTGAGCATCACATATCGCACACAGGTATGGATATTCAATGCTGTATTCCACAGATATATAAAATCAATAATGTTTCTATAAAATAAATAAAAATTGATCCAAATATTTATTTTTTAAAAAAGGGAAAGAAAGGATCTATAGTGAAAATGCTCCCTTTCACTCATGCTTTTTGCCATCCAACTCTTCCATGGGGCAACCAATGTTGGCAAGCTTTTGTTGACAATCTTTGTAATTATAGAAGCATATACTTATACAGATACTCCTTTTACTCTTTTTCTTCAGAAATTGTAGAACAGTCTATTCACTGTGCTCCTAGCATTTTTGTAAATAATATATCTTAGAATTTGTTTCATATCATGCACATAATCTTTCTTATTTCTATAGTTATATTTTATTTGTTGCATGGATACACTAATTTCCTGTTGATAGAAATATAGTTTTATTTCACAATATTTGGTTGTCATAAGCAATGCTGTAATTAATAATTTTGTGCATGTGTTACTTCATACCTGTATAAGTAAATATAAAGAATAACTTCCTGAGAATGAAATGGTATATACACATATGTGTTTATTTTTATTTCCAAATATGTTGCCTAACAGCCCTCACTAAAGCTATACAACTTTATACCTCCACTAACAATGTGGGATGGTATCAGTTTCTGCACACACCTGTGAACCCAGTGTGTTATCACTTTGTTTTCTGCCAAAATGATAGGTAAGAAATTGTATTTAAGTATAGATTATATATATTATGAACAATTTTGAGTGTTGCTTTCCATCTTTAATAGCCAATTATGTTTCATATCCTATGAACAATCTGTTCATAATTTCTGCTTATTTTTCTACTGGAGTTCTGATGCCTTCTAATTGGTTTAAAGAAATTGTGTATGTTTGGGAAATAGATCTTCTGTTTATGAAATGAGCTTCAGATATTTTCATAGCTTTGCTTGCCTTTGCTTATGGTGATTTTACACTTACGGATTTTTTTTTTCTTAATTTTGTATGTCATCAAATTTATCTTTTGTTTTATAGCTTCTCGGTATTATGTCATTGTCAGAAGGCCTGCCACCATCTGAGATTACCCCAAAAATAAAATTTTTCCTTGATTTTTTTCTAATCCTTTTGTAATTTAATGATTTTACATTTTTAAATTTTTATTTTGTTATTTATTCCATCAGGAATTTTCCCTGGTGTAAGGTGTGAATAGAACTTTACTTTTAGGTGTTTACCTTGCAGTCTCTTACCCTTTATTGAAAACATCACCTTTTCCTTACATCATGGCATGCTGCCCATTTCATACACTAAACTCGTGTGTTTGTGTGTGTGTGTGTGTGTGTGTGTGAAAAGTTTTGAATAGAAAAGTAATGTGTCATTTTGGCAAAATGAATCTACTGGCAGATTGCAAAGGAGATGAAAAACAGTCAAACATATGCAGTTACCTGAATATTTTTCTTAGAGAAAGCATTTTTGGAGGCAACACTTATATTTTAAAGCTGACAAAATTATAGAGAAAAATAAGAAAATATTTAATCAATTTCAGTGTTAAATGTTTTCTTTTCCAAATATTGAGAGAAGACTAGCATATAAATTGGTTTTAGAAATTGGTACAAGAATCCAGGCTAGCCTGTGGTTGTAGCAATAGTCACATAGGGAATAGCTGGCACCAGTGGGACAATGAACCCAGACATTCAGTTAACAGAGAAGATGCATTAGGTCAGGAACCTATGCAGGCTAAAGGAAGGAGAATAAAACACTGACTGCAGAAAGAGTCAGTAGGATGGACAGAAACAGTTTCTAACCACATGATCAGAGAGAGCTACAATAGTCAAGCATCCCAGCTAATTCTTTCAGAAGGCAGCTGTCCAAGTAAAATCCAAGGTATGAATGAGATTTTCATCGCCAGAGGCTTATCTTTCTTAGTTAATTCTATTAATTCTTTTATCACTGATAAAAGCTTGTCATTTTGCATGAGGAATACTCTCCACCCCAAAATCTGTAGTTTTCATGCTCCATTTTAAACCCATAATTTCTCAAAAGATGGGGAGTGTGGGTTCATTCTTACTTGCATTTTTTTTCTAATGGCATTTTATTGAGGAAAAAGTAATGTGAACAGGAAAAGTTATCTTTTTCCTTTTTTTATTAATATATATATATATTTACATTCTTTGATGCTGCTGCGAAGCAGTTGGTGGGAGGAGAGGGAAAAGGGGAAGGAAATGGGATAGAAGGAGGAGGAAAGAGGAGGGGTGGGATTGAGGCCTATAGCACCCCCCTCATTCCCACAGGGGAGACCGGGGGGCTTCCAGCAGTGGCTTGGTTATTGTCAGGCTGCGTGCAGATGTCGGGGGTGTGTAGCAAAAGCCCTTGCTCCCTACCGCCCCAACTGGGGAAACCCAGGGCCCTTCTTGCTGTAGATCAGTGATCATTGCTTGGCTGGTTGCACATGTCGAGGAGGTGTGTGGCTGAGGCCCTCGGCACCCCATTGCTCCACTTCCTGAGGTGGTTCAGTGGTTGCTGCTGGGCTGGTAGCACATGTTGGGGACGCATGGCTGAGGCCCAAGGTCCCCACTGTCCTTGCTTGGGAGAGCCTGGGGCACTTATTGTGGTGGCTCGGTGGTCATCACTGGGCTGGTTGCAGGTGTTGGGGGTATGTGGCCGAGGCCCTCGGCACCCACTCTCCAAACTGGTTGTAGGTGTCAGGGGGCATGGCTAAGACCCCCAATCCTCCCTCCTTTCTGGCTTGGTAGCCCAGGAGACTTCTGATCCTTCTAGGTGTTATAGGTGTTGTTTGGTGAAATGAGATCTTTACTAGTTAATATCAAACTTTGTCTCTGTCATGGGTACTTTGTTTTTTCTTTCAGTTCTGTGTTGGATTACTTGCAGCTCCCACCACTTAAACTCTGTGCTGGAACCGACTTATTGTCCTTTGCTTTCTTCCAAAATGGGGGGACTTCCTGCGGGGACCAGTACTGGGGCTCTGCAGTTGAGCTAAATTGCTAATTTGATGCCGATTCCCTAGGGAAGGCTTTTTGTGCAGCTCAGGTTTTAATGGTTGGTTTAGAGGTATTTCCAGGTCTAGTGAGATCCAGTACACCTGGATTGTGTAGGTCTAGGCCTGAGTCTTTACAGCAAAACACACCCCATGCAGTTCTATATTGCTGACCAGTTTCCACAGAGTTTTCCTGCATTAATTGGGGGGCAGGTCAGCTGTTTTTGCTGTGCCCCAGTGTTCCCCCAGTGGGCCCATCTCCCCCATTGCCTGTGCTGCAAACACTTCCAGTGGGATGGGCTGTGCACCAGTCCCTTCTGATGACTCACCAGCCTCCGAGAAATAAGAAATAATTAGTAATACTTGTCACATCATATTGAGAATTTTTGGAGTAAAACAGTTTTTTAAATAAAGGTTAAATATTTGGAGCATGTGCCATTGGTTATTTCAGTTATCCCACTGGTTCCTACTTATCACCTCCATTCTCTGCCATAGCACAATGCACAACGTGCCTTTCTGAAATAGGTTGGGTCTGGGGGTAAATCTCAGCCTTATTACTCAAGAGTTATATGATCTGGGCAAGCTAACAAGGTTCTCTGACTTGGTTTCTGATTTCTAAAGTTATTTTGTAAGCATTAAATAGGATAATGCATATAACAGGATCCCATAGTACCTTGGCACATAAGAAGCCCTCAAAGAATGATTGTTGTTGTTATTTATCTTTGTTAATTTGTCTGGGTGATAATCAGAAAGAAACCTATAGTATCCTATTTAAAAAACTGATCTCTTTACTACTAGTGTCCAAAACACTGCCTTGAGGATGTTAAGCACCACTGTGCCATATATATATATATATATATATATATATATATATATATATAAAATCTACATTTATTGTGTGCCTTGATCTCCAGGTGACTGCATATTTTATTCTACTATGATTGGAGACACAAGATTAAATTTTGAAGCAAAAAACGGCTCAGATCTTTTAACTTTTTGTTTTGCTAGTTCTTAATGTATTCATACTAAAGTTGCTTTGGACAAAACAATAGTGTCCCCATAAACTATGACATTTAATAGTGATTTTTAACTTGCCACTTACAAACATATGCATATACACTGTGGGGAGGAGATTCCTTTATTCTTCATTTTCTCCAACTTCCAATCTTTTGCAAATCTCTGATATTATTAGTCAAGGTAGACCCATGGCAGTAACAAGGAACCCCCAAATCTCATTGGTTTAATACACTATCGGTTTTTTCTCTCTCACTTCATAATCCAATGTAGGTGGTAAAGAGACTCTGTTCCATAAAATCATTCAAGGATCTAGGTTATTTCTATTTTATGCTTTGGAGTCCTTCACCAGATTTTCATCATCAGGGTGTGAGAAGAAAGATGGGAGAGAGCTTGACAGATAATATGGGAGGCCTTTTAATGGGCCAGGCCTGAAAGTGACATATATTGCTTTAGTCGATGTTCCAGTGGCCAGAACTAAGTCACATGATCCTGCCCAGCTACAAGGTATGCTGGGAAATTTCACCCAAATGGGTGACAAAGAAGAAAAAAAGGGGAAATTTAATGAACATGATATTGTTCTGATACAACATTATCAATTACTAGGAAATACTTATTAAGATTTATCTAATCCTTTAATAAATGAACATACTTTTAGAAAAAAAAATTGTAAAGATATTTGTGAATACTAAAACACAAACAGTATGCAATATTAATCAGATTTCTGACAAAAGTCAGTTTTTAATTTTAAAGACAAACAAGTGCTTCAGATTTTAAATGATCAAAAAAGCATTTTGTAATTAGAAATTAGAAAGTTGACAGGAAAAAATGTTTAAATTTTGTGGTTGGCAGAGCATGATGGGAAAGTTGTGGATCAGTCTGCTGAAAATAGATACCCCAACTGTGATTAACAATAAGAAAGCTTAAACTAAATTAGTGAATATACATGTTGACTTTCAGCTTCAATTCACTGGAATAATTACTTCACATTAACATATCAACAAGCCAGTAATCAACAGCCTAAAGTCTCAGGTCACTGACTATTTCTACAAATACATTTAAAAAACATTTTTATTATTACACAACTTTCTGCAAAATTTCTGTCCATATTGTTACATACTTAATAGCACCGAAATCTCATAAATTCTTACTAAAAGTGTTTTCTTAACGTTAATTTTATCATGCTCATGAGAATATAATAGAACTGCACTCTGATAGTAATGCTGACAGCAGAAGCCACCAATTTGTTAGCAATCATCAAACAGCAGCAAACACATTAATCAATGGTGGACGGAACAGCATAACAATTATTACTCTTTTTTCCTGAGAGATATAGTGGACTGTACTGTTATAAATTATGATGTAGACTAGAAGGTCTTGCAGATACCCCCTTTTTTATTCGTAGATTTATAACAAAAAGTATTATCTTTTTCCACCTAACTGACTTCTTTGTCATAAAAGTCTTAGAAACGTTCTTAGAGGCCAAACTACTTTTTCATCATAACTTAGGCAAAGATATCTCACATAATATACCCTAAGATGTTACAAGTCTTGGCCATATGTCATCAACTAATTCACACTTAAAATTTACTCAGACCCTTCTGTTCTAATTTATTTTTCCATACTTTGCCTGGGATTGTTTTGTTTCTCCCATAAATTATGTTGCCTATCCAGATCTACTGCACAAGAAAGGTTACATTAAAAAACTGGGAGATTCAAAGAATCCTAAAAATTAAAATCCTAAAAGTTAAAGTGGCAATTTAAGTTTATTACTTCCAACAGTCCTAGAAATGGAATAATATCCAAATAATCTGAAATAATCAAATACAAAAAATAAAGTGAATTATTTACATATTTTAGAGTTCTGGAATAAAGGCCTGATTAGAGCATGCACCCAGGAATCAGATTTGGTAGAGTCCCTGTGTCATGCACTAAATAACCATGTGATCTTGGTCTCCCAGTCCTGCAGTGTCCTTATCCATAAAATGAAGGCATTAATGATACTGTCCAAAAAGTTGTTGTGAGAACTATGCTAGTTCCAATATATGGAGCACTTAGAAGAGTGCTTACTTGATATATTGTAAATATTGTCCCCTAATCTCATGACTTGAGTTTTCTAAATTCAAATTCTTAAACTTAAGGTTTATTTTATATGGTTTTCACAAAATTTTAAATTGACAGGAGCAGAAATGTGGCATCGTAAATGGTGTTATTCACATCCACATCATTATTCATATCCCAAAATGTGGCTTATTAATCACTGCCTACATTGAAATCTCATTTTGGATATATTAGCTGCATATATTCTAACTTATCTAACCATTATGTGATTAAAATACCAGGAATTATTTCTTAGCATTAAATTTTGTTAATTCATCAATTACTAAAAAACATTAATTTACCTATTATGGACACAGGCTTGACATATGGCAAATATGCCACAACATGTGGAATGTATTTCGGTATTCAGGATCATCCAATCTGGCAGTAAAGATATAAATTTTAATCAAGTAACTATTATATAAAGCTGTATGTTAAAAGTGTCACATGATGATTTCATTATAAAAAAAGAAACCAGTGTGAGTTTATTTTCATTGACATGGTCATTCATCTACAATAACATTTTAACATCCACTGTATTTTTTTCTGTTTATAAAATTCAATGCTTTTTATTCAAAATGTTTTTTTAAAGAGCTGATATATCTAAAAATGACAATAATTATGTAACTAGTTATGTTTGTTTGCTGTGACTGCCAGAAAGCAAAATATAGCAATGATGTCACCCTTGATAGTTCATTTATTAAGTTATTCTTTACATTCCTTAAAAAAATTGTACTTTTCTTTATATTTTTCCTTTTATATATTTTTATTTCTATTAATGATTTATTATACTATGTATGTTATTGTAGTAAATCACCTGATACTCTTTACAGAATACATATATAATTTTAAACACCCAATACTTATATTCAAAAATTCTTTTAGCTTCTTAAACTGTATTTTCTCTTTCTTCTCATGTGTCAAAACATTGCTGCTTTAATGAGAAACATTAGTGAAATGCCCCTAAATTGGATTTTTTCTACTGAAATTTGAATTTGTATTTAAATAATTATTTATGACTGTACATAATCTCAGGGAACTACAATGAAGAAAAGCATTAGAAGATGTGGGCATTTAACCTTGAGTTACTTATAATTTAGAAAGTTTGTTAACAGATGATAATGACTTTGACAGGTGTTTTTCTCAACATAGGTCTAAATTTGCATACAGAAACAAAAGCTTATCCTATATCTCTTATTTTGTATTAAGTACAAATTTTCAGTTTTCGATTTTCAATTAAAATTGACATTTTTATTGAAGTCACTCCAGATTATTCAAACCTTAAAAAAAAAATGTAAGGATCCCTTAAAAGAGGCGAGAGTTTACCAATGATTTTAGCTTTCGGTAAAAATATAACTGAATATACTGATTTTATTCTTGCATGACTCACTGAGAATTTAAATGCCCAGGTCAGCATAACCCATGACAGGGTATATATTTTCCTTCTGAGTTATATACAGTGGTTTAGAATATCATAAGGCATGAGGTTGAAGGCCAAGTACTCTCAGTACTTATGAAGTCAGTAAACTTCATTATTAATCATTACCTTTGAACATGTTTATGTACTGCTATGAAATGTTCACAGATTTATAATATATTGGTATACAATAACACACTTTTAACTACTCTAAATATAGCTTTGCTATGAAAAACTCAGTGCTCAAGTACAGTATAGATAGATATAGATATATAGCTATGTAGATACAGATATTCTATAGATATTCTTAAGTTACATGTACATGTTACAAATGCATTTCCTCCGTATATTTGGATACATATAAAATCACTGTTACACCAAAGTTAGAAATAACAGCACTATTAAATCAAAACACATTTTTTCCAGCTCAAAAAATCTTAATCACTACATAATGAATTTCATATGGGTCCTCAGTCCTCTGTATTTTATCTGCCCTCCCTAGGATGGGGCTCTCAAGTTAATGAATCCAGATGCATCATGAGCCATCACATTCATATGCTGAGCATTAGCGTGGAAGAAAAGGACAAGGCTGAGGTTCTCAAAGTATAGAGCAGCATTAGCATCATTTAGGAACTCGTTAGAAATGCAAATCCTCGTGCCCCTCTCCAGACTTACTGAGCATGAAACTCTGGGACAGCACCCAGCCATCTGTTTTTTAACAAGCCCTTCAAGTGACGATGATACATACTAAAGTCTGAGAACCACTTCTCTAAATATGTATCCTTACATTCTTAGAAGCTACACACATCACGTTTTCTCAAGTTCTGTTGACAGAACTTAGTTATATGGCCACATGTGGCTGAAAAGGAGACTAGGAAATGTAGTCATTATTTTAAGTAACCATATGCCCAGCTAAAAATCAGGGATTTTATTAGTTTAAGGGGATTTCAAATAATGGTAAACATTATCAGCCTGTGCCACACAATTTTGAAAAGGAAGGGGGGTTGGGAGGACTACAGTTACAGAAAGCAGGATATTATTGTTGGGTTTTTTTCCATTAAAAATTCTACTCTTAAGAAAATATTTTTGATTAAAGAGTACTACTTTTCTGGGTATTTATTGGTTTTAATGGCAGTCCTTTTCTCTTATTCAATTTTTAATCTTACAGTAATCATAGGGAATAATTTTTGTTTTTAGATAGGAAAACTGAAAATTCCAAATTACAGATATTTTACTCAAGATCTCATACACCTGGGAAGAGCAGTCAGATCAAGAAATCAGGTTCTCTTACTAAAAGTCCTTTGCACTTTTCATTATATCTCATTTACTTAATTAATTATTATTCCTTAACATTTCAACACCTAAGCTTTCCTCTTTTTCTTTCCTATCCCCTGAAATATTGTTTTTGTTTTGTTTTGTTTTGTTTTTTACCAATTTTCCCCATAAAAATTTTGAAGGCCTTTTCAAATGTGAAAGTTAAAATAGTAGTTTATGTAGAAGGACCACAAGAACTTTACGATTATAATACTAATTAGAATGAGATACACTTGACATTTTCTTGTTTATATTTCAATCATTGAAACCCCAAAGAAATAACCAGATTTTAATCACTGAGAAATGTTAATAACTCAAGATAAATAGCTGCCTAGCTGTAATATTTCTAAACTTTGAAGTTAAACTAATGTGACAATGCAATCTTTAAGAGATGATGACAATTGATGTTAAACTGTTCCTTGCTTGTTCTTCCATTTAAAAACTGAGGAAACAGTTGTTATGACAGGAACTATAATGAGAATGGAAAGTGATTAAAAGTTACTGTTTACTTTTCAAATCGTGATCAGAATATCTAATTCTACTCAAGTCACTCTTTAAAGTATTGGAAAATATTTAGTACCAGGGTTCTAATAACAGAAACTAGTTGATGATCTGTTCCAGTATATCGAACTTCCATATGAAAACAAAAACTGCTATGTAGTTTGCAAATATGGAACTAAATAGAATGTAATCAATATAGCACATTTTAACATGAAGCATATATTTTAGAACAGAATAAAAGAAACTTTACTGAAAAGCCAAATCAGCCTGAAGCCATATAGCTCAGAGTGGACTCCTCGTATTGTGACTGGCATAGAATTTCTAATGCTGCAAGAGCCAGTGGCATGGAGGGTGACCTGGCCAAGACTTAGGCAGGTGCAGAGGCAACCCCTTTGCTCTGTGCATTCTGTGTCTGAAGCTTCACAGTTACGGGCCAAAAAGAACCATTTTCAATCTCAGACAAGTAGCTGCTTGTTCCTGGCAAAACCCCTAGGTATAAAAAGGAAGTATGTGGTGTTAATACTCCTGTAGGAAAGAATGCTCATCAAATAAGGGCATAAACAAATAGCTGTAATTTTATAAAATGATGAGATTTAATCACCATTCAGGATGAATGGGATAGAAATATTACACCACCCTAAAGACAGGAAGGAGTAAGAGATCATCTCATATATAGAGAGCACAGAGCACATGATGATTATAGCATATGCCATACATTGAGAACTCATATTATGCTAGACCCTATGTCAAATACTTTATGTACATTATCTAAGTTAATCTTCATTACCTATTTTTCAGTGGTATTATTTCCTTCTTCAATCAGGAATCAGAGTTATAGGAATTTATTTTATAAAGTCACACAGTTATCTTGGTAAGATAGCTAGATATGCACCAAAAACTTATACTCATTTTCAAATATAGAGTGGTAGCTGGGAAATAGCTGTACAACCAGGGATTATATTTCCCAGCCCCTGTTTTTATTCAGGTAGGTCTGTTGACTGGTTCCTGCCAGTGAATAACCAAGTCAAGATATTTAATAACCTAGTGGGCCTTCTGCATATTCTCTTACTCCATCCACTAACTAAAGAAGGAAGATTTTGAGACCCCAGAGAAAGCTGGAGCTATGAGATGGTAGGGGCTTAGGTCCCTGAATCACTTTGTGGAGGATAGCTGCTTTGCATTTCTATTGTTTAAGCTGTGGATATATCTGAGAATTTTTTGTTGTTGTTGTTGGCCATCTTGTAACTTGAACTCACACAAGATGTGGAACAAGAAGTGAACCTGTTTGTCTCATTCTAAGACATGTGCTGGCCCTTATATGTTGTCCTGATGTACGTACACTGGTCTGAGCAGAACTGCTCAATATTATAACATGGCATCTCCCATCAAGGAGTAATACTTCAAATTGAACATAGCACCAATAACATTAGTAACCAGCCTTTATATATCCTAAGAAGAGAATGTTAGTAACTGGTCAAATGATGATGATGGTGACGATGATGATGAAAACAATATTAGACACACTAAGTGAACTGACTTAGCCAACTTTGTAGATATACCTCTGTCTTCCAGATTCAGTGAAAAAAAAAAAGAAAAAAGAGGCCTCAAAATCTGTATTTATTAAAAGAATGGCCACGTTCTGCTTCCATTAATCTCCACAATAATCCTTTAATACAGATATTAGCCTAATCTTACAGAATGGAAAATTGAAGGTTAGAGAGACTGAATATATTTCCCAAGGTCACAAAAGAATTAATTGATGACCCCTACATTTAACTTTTTTCTTGTGGATACACAGCCTATATTTTTAAACCTTTCTATGCAACAAAATGCAAATAGTTGTACATAAATAGTTTTTCCACATAGTCTAATTTGCTTATATTCTTAGAGAACTTAGGCTCTGAATGGGTCTTTTCTAAAAATAGTGATCCAGTGTACAAAGATTTTCACAGATTTTTATTTTTTGTTTACTAATACTCTGATCCATGGTAGAATAGGTATTAATATTTTGGAGTTCAGTTAGTTTTGTTAGCCCCCTTTGGAGCTAATGTCCAGAGTGGAAAATGGCAAAAACTTCTGAGACTGGAATTTTCCATACTTTGTAGGAAACATCAAAGGAAAACCTATTTTGCATATAACTCTACTTTCTGAAAATTGATCAGCCATATAGCCCAATTGTCTTGGTACAGAGTTGTTGTGCCTGTTGCCCTAGTAAAATGGGGAGAAGAATAATATCATAATCACAGGTCTCTTATGAAGTTTAAGTATAACAATACACAAAGTTTTTGGCAAATGACTGTACCTGTTAAATACACTATAAATATTAAATATTATTAAAATTATTAGTGGCTACAGCCAGGTGTGAAAATTTCTAACTCTTATTCTCTACATGTATTTTTACATTTTTGTGTGTCTAAAAGTATGATCTTTATAATTTCCCTAAGTTTTATTCCCCATAGTATCTAAAAAGCAATTTAAAAAACAAATCTTGAGTCTCTAAGTTTCTAGAAATTGTTTTTTACTTGTGGTAATTTTGTTTAGCCAATGAGTCCATTATGAATCCCAATTTCAGGTACAGAATGTTTAAAATTGAGGTAATGACTTCATTACCCAAGCTGAAAAACAATATTTCAGCTTTATATGTACTATATCAAAGACAATGTGTTAAATAGGTGTTTCCCTTGTGAAATGTAAACAAATTAAACTTGGGTCATATGAGGCAATAAATTAGAATTTGTGGTTTAGTTACTGTAGATTGCCTTTTCCCTTCCATGTCTTGAATTTTCAAATCTTATTGTGCTGTAATTTACATACTTACTGAGATGAATATATTGCCACACATTATAAATAGAGAGTAAAAAAAAAATCACAATGTCTAACCACCCTTTTCTTTATACTGTAATGCACCGCAGGAAAAAAAACCCATGTGAATTTATAGTGTGATTTATAAGTAAATGCATGAAACACACAAAGCCATAATTCACATACAAACAATCTAGTTTCTATTTTTTAAAAATTTCAAAGGGTTTCACAACATTCATTATAAAACATCCTTTTCAAAAAAATCTAACCAAAAAGATAAAAGAATTAGTAACTTACTTCAGTTTGCAATACATGAAGTAGCAAACAGCTTGTTTCAATGAGATTAAGGTAAATTCCCTATTCTGTTTTCTAGCATGAAGTGAATATGATAATTTTGTGAAAAAGGCTCTTAATATCTCTCTATTAGAACATAAGATATGAATAGCAATTACAATAATTAAATATAATTACATTAAAAATAATTAGTACTTAAACTATCAATTGCAGTGCACTACTCAGCAATTAAATACACAGACAAAATTTCAATATAATTTATATTGCTCTGTTTCTTATTCAGGCAGTGGTGAAAATAATCTCCCTGATTGTTTTCAATTAAACCAGCATTGTATCAGTTTTCCATCATGTTTTGAAGCTAGATAGGTCATAAAACCCATGAATTGCTCAACTTTCTAAGCGGTTATAGTTTGATGGGTTTACCGAATGCTCTGGAAAAGTCATTTTTCTGCTTTTAGACATTCCTAGAATGCAAGCTGGTCCTGCTGTGGAGCCATATGAATCGTGACATAAGATATTACTATTTACGTATCATAGGGTTCAAAGCTACTGATACTCAGATCCAGAGCACAGGCCTAGAAAGCTTTGATTTCAATTTGTTTAGGTAACTCCCTTTGAAAACAATGAACAGAAGTAGAAAATGACAGACTTCAGAGACTGAAACTCTCCATATTTGGGGGGTAAATTGAAGGGGAAAGCTATTTTGCATGAGTTTCAGATTGTTGACATTCCATCATTAAAGGCATCATAGGATAAAAATGATTAGACGAAAAAAATGATTAGTCTATTAGTCCATAGACTATTGACTCGGGTACCATGTTAATTTCTTAAAAAAGAAAAAATTAAATCATGTCATTAATAGTTAGAAAAGTAAATTGCAAAAAGGTCACTTAATATTCATCTTATTAACAGTTTTGCTATTTGTTAACTATTTTTTCATAATAGTTTCTTAATCTTTTGTTTGGTTTTCAGACATGTAAAAGTTGGACCTTATATTCAGCCAATTCTCACAAATACATTAGTATGAAATACTTCTTTAACAACTGGTAAATACCTAATATCTAAACTTCCTGAGTGACCACTCTGCTGCACTGGTCTCTATCTTGGTTTTCCCTGTCCTATACTTTCCAAGATCTGGCAAATAACCTTGGCATAGAAGAATGTGGTAAAGGACACTGCCCCTGCCCTAAGGCCAGTATCTATTCAGTGCCTTACTGACAATAAAACATACTGAATGCTGCCTTAGAAAGATGCTGTGCTAAACCATCAGCCAACTTTTCCCAAACATCCTCAGTGTCTGGAGTGTAATACCTAGATATTGCTTTTACCTAGGATCCTTTCCATATGGTATGTCAGGCATTAAAGCAGACCAAGCATTGATGGAGTAAGTTAGTGTTTAGCATTTGGGGGAATCCAGGGACACAAACACTGGGAAGAAATGGTAGGGGCTGATAGTCAAAGCACAAAGGGATGGGGAAAACCCAGTCTTCTCCCAGGCATGCATTTAGATCTAGAGTGGAGAGTAACCAAGATGAGGAGGAACAGAGTAAGTTGGAAGTAAAGTAGAAGCAGAGGAAATGGAAACATTAAACACAAAGGACGTCCCAGGAAATCTGTGTTACCTTCCAGGAAATCTGTGCAGAAACATGAGAAACAGGACTAAGAAAAATAAAGCATGAAGGCACATGCTAGCTGTATAGCTGGAGTTGGGACACGCTTCTCCAGAGACCTGACATCCCTGGGGGACAGAACAGCTCTAGGCATTTAAGGACAGAGACAGAATGAGTCCCAGGAAGGCCAACTGACCTTATCACATAGATAATTCTTGCTCAGTATTTGCCAAAAAAGCTGATAAGATGAACTGCCCATCAAGTTGCAGGACTGAAATTTCAGTATGTACTTCAGAATCATATAAAACTTCAATTCAAATACTGGGGCTTCCACTTTCTAATTCTGTGACCTTAACATCTCTGAACATGTTTCCTCAGCTGAAAAATGTTTTAATGGGAAATGAGGGTACAAATATTTTAAAATTGCCTTGGACTAGTCAGCACTCAATAAATAAAAGCTATGCTGATAATGATCACAATGAATGGTAGGGAGACTTCATTAGAAGAGTCCCTGACATCTTGCCAGTTAAAACTCTTCAGTATGAGGAATGGACAGAGCTAAGTGGTTACTCACTACTATCATTTGAGATGAAGTTCTAACTTGAGGAAACAGTTAACACATTCGTCTTTAAACATGCAGATCCTTACAATGGGTACAAATTTGCTCCATATTACTCAGGTAAAAAATTACTTATACCTTTTTATTTTCCATTTTCTAAATCAATTAAATATGGTTCTGAATAACCACTTGCCTGGCTAATGGGCCTTTCCCCCTTTTTAAGGTCAAAAAGTGTCTCTGGCTTCTTACGTAGTCCAGAAATCTTGGGAAAAGAGATCAGCTTTCTGTTCAACTGAGATTCTCATCATTCACATCTCTTTGGTCTCATCATCATGCCCATTCCCCCACTCTAAATTTTGCCAGTGGGTACTTTCCTGCTATTCCTAAGCTACAGAACTTGAGGTTCAGTCTTCAAACATACACCTTCATGAGAAGTCTGGCTACAATATCCTCAACAAGCTCTTCCAGTGCCTGTTGTCGGGAGAACAGAGGAGACTCCATGCACAGAAGCTGCCCTACATCTTTCTTAGGGCCAGCACATCCTTGCTCTTCTAGGCCATCCAGGTAGTTTTCTTCCCATAAGTTAGGCAATTAAGCTAAAGCAGTTTAACTCCTGTCTGTCAGGGGCAGTGTAGACAGAAGGCAAAGATGCTTTGTGACATGCCCTAGGAAAACAAAACATAGGTGTTTTTCTATCTGACTATATTCAGCATGTTTTGCAGGAATCTTAAAATAAATGAATCCTATTTCTCCACTAATTGCATATTATTTAATTACTCAAAATAATTTTAATAATATGTGATTCAATGATGAGCAAAAATTGAAACTTTAAAAAATATGTAAATTATAGATTAGTAAATTCTTTAGATATGCAAATTAATACTTCATTAAAATTTATGTATCAGAATAATAAAAAATTCCTCATGTACAAAATCTTTTGATTTTTCCTCATGGTATAAATTTATTCAATGATTGTCATTTAAGTATATATTTAAACATTTAGGATGTTCCAAATGTTAAATGATAAAATATAACCAACAAATATTAAAAAATAGCTGTTAATGTGTGTATATTTATGTTTCCTGGTAAGCCATGCAACTTAATTCCCTGTTTTCTAAGTGTATTACTGAAGAGAGTGGGACAATAATAGTGTTAATATTGTGAAACTACATTAAAACTTTATATAATGTGCATGAATATATTTAATTTTGTGTTGTTTTAAAATGTCATATTTTATAAAATCAATGAATTTCAAAACTATTTCTTAGTAAATATAGTATGGATAAACTATACTGAGGAATGCTTGCTTCAGCTCATATTTAAACTATAATTGAAAATAAATACCTAAGGAGACGAGGCCTTTGTTACACACGAAAGTTTTAAATTTCAACATGAAGAAGATAATATTATAGCTCAAGACTTTCAGATAGCTATCACATAATGATTTTGCATTAATCCAATACTTTCCAGAGAAAATTAAAATAATCTTAATTTATAATGACACCATATAAATGTATAGCTCCCTAATGTGAATCGTCAATTTTATCTCATCAATTTCAAAGAGAAGACTTCTCAGTTTATTTTATTGAGATTAGAGAAATATACTCAGGCTAGTTAACTGAAAAGAGATGAAGAGTGTTTAAGAAGTAAAAATAAAAATAAAATAAAAGCTCAATTTTGTTTTGGAGGCCTAATATAAATAGTAAAGTACACATGAAAGAAAAACAATGAACCTAATTATACAGTAACATTTAACTTATAGCATTACTCTTTTACCCAAGTATTTATAGTAAATTATTTTAGGTAAAATTCTTAAGATCCATAAGTGAAATGTAAATCTATGAAGTGTAATATATTAGGCTATAAACAAGCTACTGTTATGACTAACTCGTACAATGTGTATACCACAGAGCACTGGACACTCCTCAGTAACCTCAAAGTCACTTGCTTAAAGTCATATCCAGTCATTCTATCAGAGAATCATTGTGCATGAACATAATATGTTTATAGCAGCATTACTTGAAGTCTGATATGCATTTTATGACTCAGTTTGTCAAGGTTCTTCAACCCCATCACTCAAACCATGATTTTCTGATGGAAAAAGGCAGAATTGTCAAGAAGACGGCATATATTTTCTAAGGTTGTGTTCATAGAATGGTGTCTAAAGATAGAATTAAGCTCTCATATTATGATCACACATATAACTTTTCTAAATTGCCTTCTGGTGAAAGAAATATTTCTTTATAAAATTTTGATTTACTTGGTAATATTAAGCTAAGTAGAGGAGTCAGTTATAAATTGTTATTGGAAGTCATTTCAAAGTAGAATATTTTGAAGCAATCATGTGTCTGGTAAACTCATAATATTTTAATGGCAATCTGGAACTATTCATAGAACTTTGAAGTACTAAAAGTATTTCTATGTAATTAGTCAAAGGATAAAATAAATATTTCGCTAAGGAATTCTAAGACCTTTCTTAAATATTATTTTTAGACTTACAAGCAGTCTTTGTAATGTTTAGATAACCAAAGTTTTAAAATGATGAAAGCTAAGGAAGTGTGATATATATTATTTCTGCATTTATTTTATCATTATCATATATTTACTCTGTAATCCCTGCTATTGCTTAGTATACAAAATGATGTCAGACATTATAGGGTTATTGATATCTGTTACACAAAGTCCATGGCCTACACCTTCTTAGAAATTAATGAAAGAAAGATTTTTTAAAAAATTCTATAATCAATATTTGTCTATAAATATAGCAATTATATAAATACATTAAGAAAATGGGTCTTTAAATTAGACTGAAATAATTTACAATCAAAAAAGAAGACAGGACAAGAGCACTTGGAAAACTAATTAAACATAAAAAAAAGAACACTCAAAATATGCAAAAACAAAGGCAGGGCAAAGAAGTACAAATCACTTAAATGCAAATAACTTGTATTAGTGGGAAGGTTTTCTGATTGGATGAGTAATGAGTTGGATTTAGGAAAGGCAAATGATTGGCAAACAGAAATTCAGAGGAATTCCAGCCAGCAAGGTTGTCTGCAAGGTCGATGTTATCTGGATAAATGTAAAATTCTGACTGTAGCTGTATTTGATGCAGTGAGAAAATGAGTTTGATTAGCATGCAAAAAGCAGGAAACTCTCCATAGAACAGCATTACTTGTATAGTAATGAAGATACATTAGAGGGAGGAGTCTGTGTTCCTCCAGGGTTGTAGGGGTGTGTGTGTGTGTATGTGTGTGTTGTGTAAGAGCTATATGATAACCTGCACAAAGTAAAGGATATTTGGCTCTCTCTGGCATATTTGTTGTGAATGATACAAATAAATTCGATGAAATTTATACATCATAAATGATTTAGATTCTTTTTCTGTGAAATTTTGCAATGGATAAAAACTAGGATAAAATTGGTTCCATAGAGATGTTGTAGATTTTTTTCTCAATATAATAGGGCTTCTTCTGTCTGTCTCTTTCCATATACATACATATATAGGTATATGTGTATACATGTATGTATATGTATATATAAATACACACATACAACTTAAAGAAATAGAAAGCACTACTTTTACCTAAACCCTTAAAGAAGAATTTTAACCATTTGACATGCATGTCCCAGGCATTTTTATATGCATTTCTACTGTCTCAGTCCATTTTCTGTTGCTATAATGGAATGCTAGAGACCATGTAATTTATAAAGAAAAGAAATTTATTTTTTTACAGTTCTGGAGGCTGGGAAGTCCAGCAGCATGACGCAGATATCTGGTGAGAATCATCCCATGGCAGATGGTGGAAGGTGAAGGTGGCAGCGAGCACACGAGACAAAGAGAAAGAATGGGGCCAAATTTCATCCTTTAATTAGGAGCCCACCCCCCAGAAAACTAACCTACTCTCGTGATAACACTGATCACCTCTTATTAGGCCCCATCATCCAACAAATCACATAAATGGAACTAACTGGTATTAGTGTTACACCAAAGCAATTCCAGTTTTTATAAAAGAGTAAGTCATTATTTTTTAAAGTCTGTTTCTCACCTTATGGTAACCATGAAAGTATATAAGCATATGTCTAAACGTTTTGTCACAAATTCTCAAAGCAAGCCTATATATTCCAAAAGAATTGGAACATGTGACATCCAATTATTGAGTACATGCATATAGATACTATCCTTGTTTTTAAATGAGCAAAAAATTGGAACAGGCAAAAACAACAGACAAGAAAGATTATATGTATCACAAATATGAATACTTTAGGTATAAGCACTATATATTCTTAAATTGATAGTTTAGGAGAATATTCATTTTTCAGCATACCCTGAAGTTTTGTAGCTCAATTTGTGAAGTGCCAAGAAGTCATCAACTGTATTTCTTCATATCCAGTCATTTCTATTCTTATTCCTGTTACACATTTTTATACATTCCTGAGTTGAGGTTCATTATCACTCTCTCTGGATATTCTCTTCCAGATGCCTCTTGCAGAAACAGCTATAGAAAATGCTAATTATGTGATATAAGCAGTATTGAAGAATATTTTGGCTTTAGATGAAGAAAACTACTTATTTTAGAGGTGGTTTTGTTCAGAAAATAGTCTCATTATAAAGAAAACACCAGTGTATGAAAGGCTTCCATATCACGCTATTAACTCTCTCCCCTGAACCCCCCCAAATGAGTTGTAGTAGCCTGAGTTACAAAACTGTCACTTCTATTACCATAGAGATTTGCCATCCATTTTATAACCATGTCTGAGTAGGTTACATTATTTCATTAATTGCAATGTTAATAGGACAGTCACTGGAAGACTGTATTATCTTTTAAAATGTGGCATATAATAAGCACAGGTAAATTAATTTATCATTTGTGAAAGTAAAAGGAGAGAAATATTATTTACTATCCACTATACATAGTGTCATATAAAGTATGTTTTCCATCATGATAAATATTAAGCTGAAAAAATATTTAGCATTCACTCAGGAATAGAAAAATTTAAATTAGAGTGTCATAGGTTTTCTAAAAGCTAAACATATTGTTACTTTCTTTAAAAGTGTGGCACAACACCTACAAACCCTATAACAAATCAAATTACTGCAGTAGTAAAAATATGACCCACGAAAGTCAAAGTTCAAATAAAAAATTGGGAAAAAAGTACATGTGACATCCAATTACCCAGTTTGACTAACATACATATCAATACGAATATTATCTTTATTTTTAAGTGAGTGAAAAATTCAAACGGGCAAAAACAATACAGATGTGAAAAATCATATGTGTCATACTCCATCTGTTAGAACTCTCTTTTGCCCTTCTCTTTTCCATTCTGTATAATTTAAGCCTCTCAGAATTGCTTTCATTCCCCCTTTCTCCACTAACTAATAAAATTTCAGCATTTTGCCTGAAGCTGTAGGCTGTCCTAATTGCTGGTGAAAGAAATACCTTAAGACTAAAAAAAAGTTCCACGTTTTCCCCTACAATTGCTGAAAAACAGACACTACTCTACATCATAAAACTCAATCTGATAACATGGTGTTTTGACAACGTTCTCAAAGGTGTCAATTGTACTCACTAGTCTGCTGTGAGAGACATGTATGAGAATGGATAAACTTGTTCTGTGTCCAATTAATAAACAGTACGTGGAAGTTTCATTTGAACTGAGGTAGCTTTTAGGTAGATAGTGTTCAGAGAACAATGCTGAGAGCTGTGAAATGTAAAAAAAAAATTTCTAAGAGTTTGCGACTGCGTTTTCTATTATTTGGTAATGCAGAAACCATGTTTATCTCTGTTTCTTAAAGGTGTAAGAAAGGAAACAAAAAAGCTTTGGAATTTTCTTCTTTTGTGTATAAAATTAAAATAAATCTGTTGACTCTACTGGATTCATTATTCAAGTGAGAATTTGAGAGTCTCTGTTCCATTGAAATGAACAGGAAAAAAAAAACCACATAAATAAACAAAAATATCTCAAGATCAATCTTATTTATACTTTAAAAAGTTAAAACATTGCTAATTAACCCCCCATTTATAAATTAAGAGATTATCTAAGAATAAAGTATTTGATAGTGCCCAAGTGTGGCTTAGGAAATGGGGAAACAGTACTGCCTTACACTGCTGGTAGGAGTAAACTGATGTCAAAATTTTGAAAAGCAAATTGGAAATATGTATCAAAAATCTAAAATGCATGTGCCCATTGACTACCAATTCTAATTTGATTAATACTCACATGTACTCAAATAGGTACACAAATGAACAAATGCAAGTGTGTTGATTTTCTATTTGCAATATGTCAAAAAAAAAAAGTAAAAAAAGGGAAATAATCTAAATGCCCATCAAGAAGGAGACTGGCAAAATAGATAATGGCACCCTCATAAAATGAACATGGTATATTGTAAATATATGAAAAGGGATCTGAGTTTAAAAAAATATGCTTCAATTTGCATGAAAATAGAATATAATTTTCACATGTCAATAAAAAAAATCTTAATCAGTAATAGGCAAGAGAATAAAGGGCATGAACTGGAAATTCATTTTTAAAAAGGGGTTGGACCATAATCCCAAAAGACAATCCCTAATGCCATAATCCCCAGTATTGAAATTCCAAAAGACCAACATCCTTAAAGATCAAAATCCTTAAAATCTAAAATCCCTAAAGTCTAAAATTCCTAACATCTAAAATTCCAAAATCACAATTCTGAAAGATTAAAATTCTGATAGCTGAAATACAATTTTTTCCCCACTATTTTAAATTGTATTATTTTTTACACTTTGCTATGCTATGGATTGCATCTTTGCATCTTTTCTAATATTGGAGGTATAAATTGTGTGACGACTTTTAGAGAATTCTAATTTGTTTTATGCATTTTTTTAAAATTTGACTCCAGGAAAGTGCATTATCACAACACTGACACTGTGTGTAAGCATTGTGCTTGTATGTAAAAAAGTTAAAACTTCCTCAATAAATGAAAAGATGTTCATATCTGCACTTGTGAAAGATAAAATTTCTCTAGATCTCAGCTCTTTGGGCGACTGTGTATGTGATGGTGACCCATCGCAGTTTTTGATCTTTCGGGATTGTGATGTTCATGATTTCAGATTTTAGGGATTTTGATCTTTCAGGATTTTACCATTCAGGATTATGCATTATGGATTTGTCTTTTGGGATTTTGATGGCACTGGGTGAAGGAATAATATATACAATTTGGATGCTAAGGATTCCCTGGGCTGACTGGAAAACAAACAAACAAACAAACAAACAAACAAACAAACACCTCACATAGCAGATGTACATATCATACACCTATAATTTCTTATTTTGATTGTAGATCTAAGTCACATGTGGTGTGGAATGCCATATGTAAAAGAAAAAGCAGTCTTTCCTCATAAAAAAGATAACAGAAGATAGGATAAATAGAAGAGGGCATTTTGCATGATTTTGATGTCAAAGTTAATCTGGAGCCTTGAGTGGAATACTCACATGCAGTGAGCCAAACAGCTTCTCAGTAGGTACCTGAACCTAAAAAAAAATTCATAGTTAATTTAAGTGCCAATTGGTACCATGCCCAATGGGAAAATCTAAGATTAGATTAAGAAATGCTTGATAACAGTTGACTTCAGGCAAAAAGTTGCTACTGGTAGTGGGCAAATTATATTTCCTGGAATTCTTTTCAAACAAGCCTATTCACTGGGGTCGGGACTCCCTCTTCAGCAAAGGGTGCTGGGATAACTGGATATCCATTTGCAGGAGATTGAAACTAGACCCATACCTCTCACCATATACTAAAATCAACTCAAAATGGATCAAGGATTTAAATATACACCCCGAAACAATAAAACTTATTAAAGAAAACATAGGAGAAACCCTTCAGCAAATAGGGCTGGGCACAGACTTCATGAATATGACCCCAAAAGCACAGGCAACCAAAGGAAAAATAAACAAATGGGACTATATCAAACTAAAAAGCTTCTGCACAGCAAAAGAAACAATTAACAGAGCTAAAAGACAACCAACAGAGTGGGAGAAAATATTTGCAAAATACACATCCAACAAAGGACTAATATCCAGAATATATAAAGAACTCAAACAACTTTACAAGAAAAAAACAAGCAACCCAATCAAAAAATGGGCAAAAGAACTAAGTAAGCATTTCTCTAAAGAAGATATGCAAATGGCCAACAGTCATATGAAAAAATGCTCAACATCACTCAGCATCCAGGAAATGCAAATCAAAACCACACTGAGATACCATCTCACCCCAGTTAGGATGGCAAAAATCCAAAAGACACCGAAAGATAAATGCTGGCGTGGCTGCGGAGAAAAAGGAACTCTCTTACACTGTTGGTGGGAATGCACAATGGTGCAACCCCTATGGAAAATGGTTTGGAGGTTCCTCAAACAGCTGAAGATAGACCTACCATACGACCCAGCTATCCCACTCCTGGGAATATATCCAAAGGAATGGAAATCATCAAGTCGAAGGTACACCTGT
>NW_007731618.1:68503-78522 GCF_000696425.1 Galeopterus variegatus
AAGAAAATGGAGGGGACACATCTGGGTGGGAGGGGGGAGAGGGAGGAGGGAGGGAGGTTTCGGTGATGGGACACAATAACTAACTACATTGTATATTGACAAAATAAAAATTAAAAAAAAAAACTGTCTACAGTGTTTTATATAAAAATTAGTAATTTGCAAATTACCTTAATCATTAATAAAGATATCCTTTTCTATTTAAAGCCTCAATAACCAACTGAAGATGTTTAAGTTGTCCCAGCTCAGTTATTATTATCTAACCCATGATTCTCAATTAGTTTCTGTCTCTGTATTAGTTTCCTAGGGCTGCCATAAAAAAATAAAACAACAACAAAAACCACCTCAAACTAGGTGACCTAAAATACAGAAATTTACTCTCTCACAGTTCTGGAAACTAGAAGCCCCAAACCAACGTGTAGGCAGGGCTGGCTCCTTCTGAGGCTGTGAGGAAGAATCTGTTCCATAGTTTCTTGGCTTGTAGATGGTGCTCTTCCTGTGTCTTCACATTGTCTTCCCTCTATGTGTGTCTGTGTTCAAATTTACCTTTAAATAAGGACACAGTCATATTTCATTAGGGCCCACCCTATTGATCTCATTTTAACTTGATCATTTGCAAAGACCTATTTCCAAATAAGGTCACATTCTTAGGTACTGGAGATTAGAATTTCAACATCTTTATGGGGGGGCACAATTCAACCCAAAACAGTAGCTAAATCCTGGAGGAAAAAGACACACTCCTATAAATAACATCGTTTACTTCTATTATTTTTATTGTAGAGGTGGAGAGTGACAGGTTGTGAAAAGTGTAGCAGTCTGAAGAGGGAACAGTGGTGGATGTGTGAAGTTTGGAAAGAATGGCCTAGGTTGTTAAAAATCACAACACTGGCTCAGGAAAGTCTCCCCACCTTCTTGGAATCACTGACAAACAGGGGACCTAGTCCTATTTCTCTGGGAGATGCCTAAATTATTGATGGGGTACTTGGAGAAAATAATCACCATAATCACCCTGTAAAAGTCTAGGCTACCAAAGGCAATTTTATCAATTGATGACAAACATTATATAGGGTCTTGTTATGCCGGTTAAATCATACCATTCATATGCTTCATTAATGTATTCTATTATTTGACAGACAATTTTGAGATCATATTCATATAAGACACTGACAAGTCACTGTGGACACAAAGACAAATTGATCATCTTCTCTCCCCACACAAAATTATAGCTTAGGTTATTCAGCTTACTCAGAACACTCATTTTTCTATGAGCAAAGGTAACTTTGAGAATGTCTTTCGAACTATTTTCCACTTTGGCACACATACAAGATGCTCCTAACATGCAGAAAACACACTCCCATGGATATATACACATTATTTTCAAAATGTCAAAAAAAACTTAAGGTAAGAACTCTACATAATTCAAAACAATTACTGTATTAACATTCCCTGAGAAACAGTCACTGACGCAGTACCAATTCTGTATAATGCTTCTACTCCCGTACAGGAATACGTGAGTGACAATACAGAGATAATGTTAACTCTAAAATATTTTATACGAAAATTATTCATAAACCTCAATAATTTATTATTAGTACTATGTTGCTTTCAATGTGCCTCACCACTAATGTAGACAAATCAGTACACCAAGATATAATGGCTGAGTCCCTCTGGTTCAGAGAATACAAGTGCTACAGGTAGCCCTCAAGGTCTCCTGTCTCCAATACCCTGTATCAGGAAAATGCTGCATGTTTTAATGCATTTAGCCAAGTAGACTGCCAATTCTAAGATACAGAATACATATTTTATTTTGGTCATTCATTAATCAAGAAATATTTATTTAGTGCTTACTATGCTCCAGGCACTCAGTACCTGCCCTTGTGGAATTATATGTTAGTCAGGGATACAAACAATAAACAAATAAGCAAATAGATGACAAAAATAATCTTGGTTAATAATAAAAGATCTGAAGAAAACCAAAAGACATGATAGAATAACTGACTAGTGGAGTGAAAGGAAAGCTCTTTCAGACCAGAGAATTAAGGAAGTTTTCCCTGACCTGTGGTCTGAGATAAGAATGACAATTGAGTTAGTCGTGCCATGCCTATAGCAGAGCACTGCAGGAAAAGGAAATAATAAGAGAGGACTAAAACAAAACAGTACGAGAAGGGGCAAGTGATGTTGGAGAAACAAGAGCCAGTCCCACACCTTAGAAACATTGTGATTATTATATATAGAAAATGCATTTTTACTATGCATTTTCTTTTTTCCATTTTTTTATTTAATTACATGTTGACTTATAATATTTAATTAATTAAATATTTAATTAATAATAGAGCATAGCCTATAGTAAATGCATTAAATGTTCAAACTATAAGAATGAGCAACTAAAAAAGAGCATATTTTTAAAATCTGTTTTTGATATTGTATTTAATTCAAAATCTATGTTTATTTTGCCAGAAATACTTTATTATGCTTACAGCTGTTATATGCTACATCATTAGACTGCCAAATAGCTGTTTGGGGAAATCTTTCAATGGAATTATTTCCTAATGAAGAGTTAGAATTCTTTTCCTAAGCACTGTGGTGAAATTTCTAGAAGTAAATTTCTCCTAACTTTAAAAGCTATCACTGTTTCTGTCTTTTAATGACATATCACACTAATGACATGAAACCACCTGCCTTAGAGTTTCACTATCTGACTATCTACCTGTCTACCTATGTTTGTGTGTGTGTCTTAATTTGGGCTGCTATAACAAAGTACCATATACTGGGTAGCTTATAACAATACGAACTTATTTCTCACAGTTCTGGAAGCTGGAAGTCTGAGATCAGACTGCCAGTATGTATGGTCAAGTACTGATGAGGGACCTCTTTTGGGGTGCAGACCTCAGACCTCTCCTTATGTACACACAGGTGGAAAGAGAGTGAGAGAGCTCTCTGGCATCCCTTTTATAAAAGGGCACTAATCCCATCATGAGTGTTCCACCCCCATGACCTAACTACTTCTCAGGGCGTCTATTACCATCACAGTGGAGGTTAGGATTTCAACATATGAATTTTGGGAGATATAAACATTCAGCCCATTGCAATATGCATGTATGTATATGTGTGTGTGTGTGTGTGTGTGTGTGTACGCTTATGTGTATACATATTCCTGAAAACTAACTCTTATTTTCAGACAAGGAGTATTTCTTTTTACATGCAAACTATTAACACTGGGAATGCATACATGCTTGTTCAAGGGGCTTCTGGTAAAGGAACTTATTCATCCCTTTATTTCATCTCTTTATTTCATCAACTTTATTCATCAACTTTATTTCATCCCTTTAGCTTATCTCTGTAAGCCTCTTATCATAGTCCTACTCCCTGCCACATCACAGTCCTCTCTAGCTTTCTTCTCCTTACCTCAAAAGTTATCCACAACATCATATTTCAAAACTTCCTCCTGTCTCAGAGAAAAAGGTGCTCAAACTTCCTTTCACACTGCACACCTCTGCTTATCCTCTGCATCCTGTCCCAACCCTCTTCTGTACCTTATTTTGTCCTTTCCTTTCAGGGTTTTCAATTTCTCTTTTTTCATTGGCTTTTGCCCATCAGCTCATAAAAATACTTGAGTACATTTTTTTTCCACCGTTAAAAAAACAAACAAATCTTTTCTCTGTCCCTGACCCTTTATTGAGCTAGTGCAACTTATCTCTTTCTTCTTTACACATTTCAGTAAGCAGCCTTCTTGCTTCCCACAACCTACTCCCCTCCCCTTATTACAGAAGTGGTTGTCTCAAAGATTAATTTAATTGACCCAAGTTGTCAATGTCTTATACTTAGTCCTCATTCTACTTCACCTCTTTCCTTCTTAAAAATTTCTGCTCTTGTAATGCTACTGCATACTGTCCTCTTCCTGGTCTGCTTATACCACTTGGCTTGGGTTCTCTTTATCATTATTATTTTTTAATTGGCATGTAATAATTGTACATATTTATGAGGTACAGAGTGATATTTTGGTATATGTATATTAGGTTTGATGTTCAAATCAGGGTCATTAGCATATCCGTCACTGCAAACATTTATCATTTCCTTGTGTTGAGAACATTTGAACTCTCTTCTAGTCAGTTCTCCTATATTTTCTCTTTGGCTCCCTTTTCTCTCTCACCGTTGCTTCTCTTCTGTATATATTGCTATTTATAGATAATTTTGGTATTAATCATTTCTTCAGCAATTACCTAGATCCTATTGACTTCAAACTTTACACTTTGACTACAGACTTCTCCTTTCAGCATCAGATCCAAAAGTCTTCCTTTCATTTATCAGTTATTACCTTTATGTCTCTCACTTTGAAATTAAAACATATAAGCTGGAAAACATTAGTTTCCTTCTTCTAAATCTGATGCTCCTTAGATCATGGATTGTGTCTTATTTGTCTTTGTATTCTTTATGCAACACAATATTATCTAATGCATGATAAGCACTGAATAAATATTCAAATTTAATATTCAAGAGATTATATGATGTAAATTTGCGATGTGAAGTGTGATATTTAGATTCTTGCCTGAGTCAGACGAATTCTAGTAGGCAGCATAAACTGAATAATAAACCCTTTTGAAATTTACTATTATTTACTGAAAGCAACTAAGGACAAAAGGAAAAATATTCCAAAGTGAAAGATGTACTATGAAGAGGAAAGAAGTCTTCAGTCTGGAGAACTGCATTATGTTAAACAGCCTTCTGAGAGATCTCAATACGAAAAAATAAAGGCAAACTTCCCCTCTTGAGCTATCAAACTGTTAAACCAGGTTTCTGCCCTGTTCTGCCTGCCCTTTCAGATCAATTAGCATCATCATGATAGTCCTTTTCTTTTTAATCATCTCTGGATAAATCTCATCTGCTATTATACTGATTTGTGTATACAAGGATACTTTAAAAAGTTCATGGAAAGATTCATATTATCTTTTAATTCTATTTTTCCACAAACATTTTGAAGTACCCTCATGGCTGAGGAAACATTTAGAGCTCAGACTTATAAAAACTTGACTTTTGAATTAGCTTTA
The DNA here is from genome assembly GCF_000696425.1 of Galeopterus variegatus. Lineage (NCBI taxonomy): Eukaryota > Metazoa > Chordata > Mammalia > Dermoptera > Cynocephalidae > Galeopterus > Galeopterus variegatus. Next base: position 73,546 of record NW_007731618.1, read on the forward strand.
TTAAAACAAAAAATGAAAACACATACTTCTAAGTGATCTATGTCCTGAAATCTCTCCCTAAATAGCTGATTGAATATTTACTGTGCTGAGAAGATCCCAATGAGGCAGCTTGCCATAAAATGTAGAAAATTATAGTAGCCACAGGCATCTGTTTTGATAAGATAAACGTCACCTTCTCTCGTTTCTTATCAACAGAAACTCATCCCCTTTAGAATGCTAGTATCTTCTGTAGGACCTGCCTGGTAATATTTTACAAAACCTTTCTCTTCCCAACAGTTCTAAAACCTAGAAATCTCAGGACATATGGCCTATTTAATAACTAAAGTTAACAATATAAATGACTTTTTGATACTCAAATAATAAAAAAGCATGTTAATTCATATGTTGTGCAATCTTTAAATCTATTCTAATTACAAAAATTTGCACTTTTGCAATTTCTTTGTAAATGTTATGTTTTCTTCTGTGTAGGTTCTGTAAAGGAGAAATTTTTGGTAGGATAGGTGTAGAAATTCCTGAAAAAACACACACTGTGAAATATCCCATTGGGCCTATGGTAGATGGAGAAACTACTGATTAGGAACAAATTACAAAGAATTAACCAGAAAAATAAATGCGCTAGATGTCCCCCCCTCCTCGATTTTATTTATTAGAACTATGGAGTTCTAAAAAGACACATTCTTTCATTTATACATTCATTCAGTGAATACCTATTGAACACCAACTATGAGCTTCTAGAATCTCTGATATGAAGGTAATGTTAATATAAAAAAGCACTAGTAAACTTGGATAAAAAGAAGTTCTTGGAGTTGTTTTTAAATTATCAGTCATCGGATAATCATTTTGTGGCTGTAAACAACTATGTGTTCCATATGCATCATTATTTACATGTGATTTTTAAAAAAAATCAAGTTGCTTTTACAAACTAAAGTTTATTTAAGAGGTAAACTTCATATAGTTACTAAAAATTAACAAATAGAATCATATTCTCTGAGAACAAGTTACCACACCACCCTTGGGGAAATTTGGTCTTGGGAAATATTTGTGATATGTAAAACTGCCTTGAAAAAGTGTATTTTCCCAATATTAACTATCAGAGTCTCAGTACCCTGGTGCTAGAAATTGAGTCTTATAAGTTTTTAAATTCACTTCCTCACAAACAATAGATATACAATAAGTTGAATTATAGAATAAATATTGCATAAACCCCTTGAGTTCCACACACTTGAGTTTTCTTTGAAGAATAAGTGCATCTTAATAATAAGAAATGATTTTACTTTTAAATAAAAAGCATCTAACTTTTCATCTAAATAAAAATTATGCATTCTGAAGAAAGTCTCTTTGCCTTGATTTGGTAACATGCATATTTCATGTGGTCTACTTTGAAAATCTAACCAAGAGATTCAATGTAATTACTTCAGTAACAATTCAATTTGAAATGTCAACTATGTTCAGCATTTAAAAATTAATAGCTAAATTCTTTTAAAGATCAGGGAAATTTTGTTCTGCCTTTGAATAATTTTATAGCCTTATGAATATCCTTGTGCACTGTTTACATATTTTAAACTATTCTGAATAATATACTCCCTGTAAAGTGTCACTGGTTCAAATAATTTTGATAGTCATAGATCGAAGTATTAATTTTCATACCAGATATATATTTTCTACTGGTAGCAGATTTTTCAAAATCTAAATATACTTTACCTAAATTGTGAGTATACAAATTTTGAATAGGTTACAGCAGTAAACAACCATGAAAAAAAATTGAGAATCTAATGAAGCCTTTTCTCCTCATTTATTTGCCGTCTGGGAAGGGAACAGACAGTGAGGAAGGAAGCCTGAAGCAGCAGTCAGGAAGAAATAAATGTGGCTGGACAAAGGGGGTCCATGTCGTACTGGAGCTTCCTCAGAGAAAGAGATTATGGCAATTCTGAGAAAAAGCATGGGGAGCCTCATATTTAATTTTAAAAGGTAAATAGGAAAACTGTTGATCAAGATAACTTGTTATCAAAGCATTCCTGAATTAAATGAAAATAATGAAAACGTCATTATCTTTGAATGGCATCAGGAAGAATAAAAACTTTTCTGGGCTATCAAGACCACCTTAGCAAAATCTAAAATAATTTGTTCAGCTTTTCATTCAAAAAAATTTTATTATTGACATTCTACTATGTGCCAGGCATTGGGTGAGGTATTTAGAAAATAACAGAAAGCAAAAATAGTCCCTGTCTTGAAAGCTTACGGTTTAGTGGGCGATATGGTGCATAGAGGCTTAATTAAACGCTGTGCATTAATACATAATTACAAAGTGAGACAAATGCTAGGAAGGAAAGAGTTGGTTCTTAGAGATCATTTGGAAGATAAGAATATACGAATTTTGGGTAAGGGTGAGACTCTCTGAAAATTTGACAGGAGAACACTTTTAATCATTGGCCATTTTATTCATATTATTTAGCTCAAGTCATGGTAAAATCTGATATTCATATTGCCACGCATGCTTCTAAGAAACTGAGGACTCTAAATGAATTAAAGAAAAACAGCTAACTTTATGACAAATTTAGTCCACAAGTTGTCTTCCTTGGATCAATTTCTACAGTCTCAGAGTGTATGTACAAATTTAGCACTTAGATACCTATTTTCATAAGGTGCTAGATCTAGAGCCAAGATCTTCTCACACATTATAGAATGTGGACTATGATGTTTCCTGAGCCTCTGCCCCTTCCATGTGTCCATACCATCTTATCTTGGTTTCTCTCTCCAACACCATTTGCAATATCACCAAGCACTCTGTAATCCATTGTGCCAAGTTTTAATTTTGTCCCCCAACTTCAGATTCATTCTTCATTGCTTGTTTTGTGAAAATGGAGGTAGACCATTTAAATATTTTTCCTTTACAATTCATATGTCAAGCTTTGTCAGTAGACAGTGCTGGAGAGACACTGGAGGAGGAAGGGTTTTCTTTCTGGTAGGTAGCTCTGGGCTACTCCTGGCAATTCTGAGAAAAAGGCCGGGTGGGGGGGATTATATTTAAAATGTAAATAGGAAAACCATAGCTCCTGTAAAGTATGCAGCTTGTCCAGCATTTGGATCTTACAATGCTGGCAGTTTCCTTGTCCAGCATCTGGTTCTTGCAGCTCAGGTGTCTATACCAGCACCAGGTTCTTTCAACATTCAGAGCTTTTCCAGAACCAGTTTCCTGTAATGCACAGTGGCCATTAGCACCTAGCATCTTCCCCCAGAAGAGGGGACTTCTAAAGTTCATGGAAAATTGGAATTAAAAAAAACAAAATTTAAAATATAAACTATTTTTCAACATAACCTCCATCAAATTCAAGATACTTTTGTAAGTGACAATACCAGCCATTTAGTCCATCCCTAAAAAAACGGAGAGTTACGGGAATTTAGCCATGTCAACACAGTGTTTTCTACATTAGAAACCAAAAAAAAAAAAGAAAGAAAAAGTATGACCTTTATAGATATTTTAGGATTAGGAAACAAAAAGGAATCAGAAGGAGCCCAATCAGGACTGTAAGGTGGACGCTTAATGATTTTCCATTGAAATTCTACCAAAATTGCCCTTGTTTGATGAGAGGAATGAGCAAGAGCATTATTACAGTGAAGAAGGACTCTCTAGTGAAGCTTTGCCAAGCATTTTTTTTGCTAAGCCTTCGGCTACTTTTCTCCAAACCCTCTCATAATAAGCAGATGTTATTGTTCTTTGGCCCTTCATAAAGTCAATAAGGAAAATGCCTTGAGCATCCCCAAAAACCTGTTGCCATGACCTTTGCTCTTGATCTGTCTGCTTTTGTTCTTACTGGACCACTTCCACCTCTTGGTTGCCATGGCTTTTGATTGTGCTTTGTCTTTGGAGACACACTGGTAAAGTCATGTTTCATCGCCTGTTACAATTGTTTGAAGAAGTGCTTCAGCATCTTGATTCCATTTGTTTAAAATTTCAATTGAGAGCTCTGCTCTTTTCTGCAGCTGATCTGAGTACAACAGTTTTGATATTCATTGAGTGAAAAGTTGTTCAGTTTTAATTTTTCAGTCAGAATTGTGTAAGCTGAACCAATTGAGATGTCTGTGGTGTTGACTATTGTTTCTGCTGTTAATTATTGATCTTTTTCATTAAGGCACAGGAAAAATTAAATTTTTCTTTGCAAATTGATGTGGATGATCTGCTGCTGTGGGCTTCATCTTCAACATCATCTTATCTGTTCTTAAAACGAATCATCTATTTGTAAACTGCTTACTAGCCAACCTCTCCTTATTCAGATTCTATTATAATCAATAATTTTTTTATATTAAACTTTTTTGTCTAATTTATTATGTGGTTTATGTCTCCTATTACACCTTGAGTGATACATAGATCAATGTAATATTTTCAATTCTTAAACATACTAGGCTACAACACAACTACAGGCTGTTTGTGTCACTCGGTTTTCCTGGAAAACCCATCCCCTACTATGTTGGGCTACGCCCGGGCCACCAGCCATTTTGGGAAAGTACCTCAGCCATTTTAAACTTGCTTCGGGCTGATTCTGGGAAACCGAAACCTAAGCGGAGAACTCAAAACTTAAAAGAACTAACTTCCGGGGTACGGTGACTCTGCACTTTTTTCCCACCTGCCCTGTCCTCACCCCTCCTCCCGGGTAGCAGTGTGTCAACTCCCTATTGGATAAGAGCTCCCCCGCCCCTGGTACCTTATAAAAACCCCTGCTTGCTGTAATAAACAGAGTTCCAGCTTTGACCGCTCTCCTGGCTCTGTGTTCTTTCTTTGTCCCCGGGGCTGAAGCGCAGAGGGGATCGGGCCTGTGACACTCATCATCCCGCTCAGCCCCACAAGAGGTTCCCGCCGGCTGGTCCGGGGTCCCTTCCCGCCCTGTGTTGTTGGTCCCCGGTGGTGAGGAACCAACAGTGAAGGTTTTCTTTGGTGGTGACTTCAGTGACATCAGGGTATCACATTGCAAAATGATGGAG
>NW_007731618.1:81909-154188 GCF_000696425.1 Galeopterus variegatus
TACTGCTACCCTGCATACTTAACAAATTAATTCAGTTTATAATGAATGTTCAAGTTCATTACCAAAGGTTGGCGATGCCAGAAACAGATGTGTACGATCGAAAAAAAAAAGACAAAAGACAAAAAATAATGTACACCCCCTCCTCCCCCTGGCAGTGTGGTGCCCAATGACGGGTAAACCCTTGATGTATAAGGCAACCTAAGACAGGGGCCACACCCCTAACTGCCCATCCAGCTATACGGTACTCAATGATGGGTAAGACCCTCAAAGCAAGGGCAACCTAAGACAGGGGCCGTATCCTTTTTAAACCTGGCTGTGTGATACTCAACGACGGGTAAGACCTTTAAATAAAGGCAACCTAAGACAGAGGTCACACCCTGGTTTACAAAAACAAAAGGGGGAGATGTTGGGCTACGCCCGGGCCGCCAGCCATTTTGGGAAAGTACCTCAGCCATTTTAAACTTGCTTCGGGCTGATTCTGGGAAACCGAAACCTAAGCGGAGAACTCAAAACTTAAAAGAACTAACTTCCGGGGTACGGTGACTCTGCACTTTTTTCCCGCCTGCCCTGTCCTCACCCCTCCTCCCGGGTAGCAGTGTGTCAACTCCCTATTGGATAAGAGCTCCCCCACCCCTGGTACCTTATAAAAACCCCTGCTTGCTGTAATAAACAGAGTTCCGGCTTTGACCGCTCTCCTGGCTCGGTGTTCTTTCTTTGTCCCCGGGGCCAAAGCGCAGAGGGGATCGGGCCTGCGACACTCATCATCCCGCTCAGCCCCACAAGAGGTTACCGCCGGCTGGTCCGGGGTCCCTTCCCGCCCTGTGTTGTTGGTCCCCGGTGGCGAGGAACCAACACTACTATACACTTGTGTGATTACTATTCAGCCTTCAAGATACAACCAAGCCATAATTCACTGGGAATCTTCACCTCCTTTCTCCTTTCCACTCCCCAAGGACTAAGATTGAAGTACTGTCCATCCTTTCTTTTCCTATTCATCCTATGAATATCTCTGTCATGTTTCTTACTGTATCTCCATATAATTTTTGCTTTACTTTTCTACCTCCCTAACTAGATTGAGAGCTTCTTAAGGTTGACAGTGTGACTTTTCAGTCTATATTTCCAGTAAATACTCTAATATGCATTTAAAAGGTTGTTAAATCAATGATTTATTGAATAAATGAATGATCATTCTTTTCTTTCCTCTTCCCTGCATAGTCATGGCTCCTTCCAGGGCAGTATTAAGTGATTTCCAGAAATGAGGTATCCAAAGCCCAGCCTAATATCTTTTTATCTTCTCATCTCCCTGTACTTTCCCCTAGGTTTCTTTCACCATTCCCCCTTACCATAAACATACAGTAATAGTGTTATTTCCATTTTAAACCAAACGTATATTGGTTTTTTGGGCATGCTTTCCAATTCTATCAGCATCCAAGAAATACGGGGCTGATACTTCCTTGTAGCTCCTGAGCTCATCAAGGTCTCTATAAGGTAAAAAAGAAGGGGAAGACGACTCTGGGCCCAAAGTACAGGATTCAGTTTTTTGTAAACTCGAATATGATCATTTACTGTGGCAGTGTCATTTTCACATAGTTCTCCAGTTAAATGCTGCTTCTTTTCCCAGTATGTATCTATATCTCAACTACATTCTGACTTTAGTCCTGGGCAAAAAGGCAATTTATGTAATTTCCATTCCTACCCAATTCCTGTTCCACATCCAATTCCTGTACATCTCCAGGTCCTCCTCCACCTATCATGGAATCCACATACCACATCCAATTCCTGTCACCTCATTTCCTTGTGTTTGCATCCTATAATAAATGCATTAGCTACTTCTTCACCTAATTTTCTAATGTCTGTTACCAAGATTCTACAACTCATCATTCTATGGAAATATAGCATTATCTGCTTCTCTATTTGGGAATTTCTATTCTTGGATTCATTACCTAGGTTCTTGAGCTGGGTATTTGCTGACTTTTTTTAATAATGCAGGATATTAATTAACTAATCATTTTGAATGTGTACTACTTTTTGTTTGTTAAGAGAAAATTTGTGTACAAAAGAAATACATTGGATTTTTTTCACCTGATATCTGCATCATCCAAATCACCCATAAAATAGCTTTTCTAAATTCTAGAAAGCAGCATAATTGTTAATTAAATATAAGTTCTTAATGTAATATACATGTTCATTTGATGAAATGATGAAATTACTTTATGTTCTGTATATATATTCTGTAATACCTTAATTTCCTTAAATTATAGTCTCACAGTATAATAAGGTGCTTAAGATCATTAATTTACACATTACTATATGTTGGTTATTTAGCCTCAGTTTTCTGGTCTGTAACAGCAGAATAAACTTAATAGAGGATTAAATAATGGAATGAAAGTATTAGATTTAATATTTTGACCAAAAGAAGTGTTCGAGAAACACAACCTCTTATTTTACTATGGACATGCTCAACACATTTGTCTATTTCATGGTATTTGAGAAACAAATTTCAGTAATTATGAATATTTACTGCAATCTATTTTTAGTTACATGTATAATAAATCTCATGCTAAATTCTTGATCAATAATAAAACATTCAATAATCAAATTGTTTGGGTGAAAATATGAGCTGATTTATGTGATCTAATTTGTCTTATAGTTCTTAGAGATGCATAAGGTAAAATGTGAGATCCTCCTGTGTTCCCTTGATGAGATATATCTGAAATAATTTTATTCATTTTAATGACTGAGAATATAAAACTCTATACTAGTCAAATATCGTACAGAAATTGCAATGTGTGTTACACTTATCAAATCCTAATATGATTATCTTCCCCAAGAGACAGGATGCCCTAAGGGTTCTGAGGTTTGCTTTCCAATCAAAGCATTTGGAATGCAAGAGAAAGAAATGTGTTTTCCTCTGAGACAGCTGGTTTTATTTTCCATAGGTTATTACTGTAAAGAAAAGTCACTTGAGAAGAAAAATTTGATTCTCAGATGGATTTATTGACTCTGAAAATCAGATACTTAGAGGTGTATATTTGCTTTCCTCTCTTCTGGGTTCCCTCTCTTTGCTCCTACAGACATGAAAACGATAGTTTTCTTATTCTCCATTTATTTTGCTTTTGTATATTTTACTTAAGGCTTGTCTTTTTCCTTATCTCCTGTTCTTAGTGTTTGATCTGAAGACTCCACTGTTCAGGCACAGATAATCCTCCCCTGCTCTCCCTCACCAACCCAGTTATAGAATGAAAAAACCAAGCTCTTGAGGTTAGCTTTCAGTTTAGATCAGAAAGACATTTACCCCCCAGCATTATTCTGAGCCTTTTGTGTTTTTGAGAAATCGCCTCATATATGAAAATATAAAAACAATCTTACTGATGAAAATAAGTCACTAAGAAGACTTGTTCAAGCTACCTCTATCAGATCACTCTTTAAATCAGTAGAATTAATTCACAGATCTTTAAATGATTTTTAAAAGTCCAGTTGCAGGCTAAAACTGAGTAAGGAGAAATTCACCATGATTTATTTGTTTGGCCCTGTATATAAGAGAAATTAAGCTACTGATTAATTTAAAATTATTTCTTGATCATTTGAATACCTATATTAAAAACAATCATGAAAGAATTTGGTAAAAATTCCCTACACTTACATTATACTAGATATTTTATATTCTAAGTAAAAGGCACATATGAATTATACTATACAGTATATAAACATGCATATATTTGTATATATAGACATGTATGGTAATGTTTTTAAGAACAAATACAGATTATTAAATTTTAGAATGACATAGTTAAATTGCCGATTTTCTCTGCAATGCATTTAAATGCTATAAATTATTCTAATTTTCTTACAAGTAAAAATATGGTGATATTTTTTAAATTAAAATAGGAAATCCATAGAAAAGTCATTATCATTATTTAGCAAAAAAATGAGAGTGAAACATGTAATAAACCCAAGAACAGAATAAAATGAGATGATTCATCTTGCTTTTTGTACAGAGAGAAATTTTAGTGCTTACCAATGACAAAGGATCAGGGTCTAAATTAAGGCTTCATTACAAGAGTGCTCAATTCTCCCCTCCGTTCTAAGAAATAAGACAGGAAGTTCTTTCATGCCTGAAGTAGAAGAGAGAATTAATATCTATCTCAGCTATAAACAGTGGTCAAAGTATCCTATTCTTATACACATATTAGGAGAATATCTCTTCTATCAAAAAAATTACTGTGACTATGCTAGTTGCGGTAGGTGCTTATATTAGTGACAGCTCTCCTGATACTTTTACCCTGTTTATTCCCCTCACACAGTGACTCTGGGATTGGTTGTGATTTGCTTTGACCAGTGTGACATCATCAAATGTGACTCAAGCAGAGGCTTGACTGTCCTTTCACATTGGGCTTGCCCTCTTGAAACACTGCCATGACCATGCAAAGCCTCCTTGAGGAGGGAAGAGCACAAGAGGAGGGAGACCCAGCCATCCCAGCCTCCTCGGCTGGGCCCAGTCCCCAGACAACCTGCCTGCTGTATGCGGCTGCATGGGCAAGCCCAGGTGAGGTCAGCAACATGTAAGTGACACAAGGGACTTTTCCTAACACCTCCTCCATCAGGAGGGATAGGATAGAATTAGGTATCAAAGTTATCAATTTTAAGTATTGATATATATGGAGGAAATATAGGTGGGAGGATAGTTAAAAGTAAATATGAAGAAAATTAAAAAGCAAATTTGTCATCTAGTTTAAAGTAAAATCATACTTAGGGCACGATTCTTTTCATTTTTGTTTCTAGCCCAAACTGGTATGTATTTGTTGGTTGAATATAGGAATGGGCTACATAACTTCCTGCAATTTCTTATCATTGAACAAGGCAACAGATAGAGATAGTGATCATACATATTCCTTTTGTCCTTGGAATATTTCTCCAAATTTTCCTTTTAGAAGTGTATCATTTATTGAGAAAAGCAAGAGTATTGGTAGCAGTAGTTATGTTGGTGGTAGCAGCAGTTAAAATAATAGGCACTATGTGTGTATGTACTGAGATAAATTTCTTATCTCCATCATACCTCACAACTGACCTAGGAGAAAAGGAAGTAAGGATTTTTTTTTTTGTTTTTTTGTCTTTTTTTTTCCGTGTCCGGCAACGGATCGCAACCCTCAGTGTTGCCCCCATNGTTTGTTTTTTTTGTCTTTTATTTTCCGTGTCCGGCAACGGATCGCAACCCTCGGTGTTGCTCCCATGCCTCGCTCAGCCAGTGAGCGGGAACCGGTCTGTATGTGGGATCCAAACCCTCGGGCGGGAGCGCCGCCGCGCTTCCCAAGCAGCGCACTATCCAGTGCGCCACCGGGCCGGCCCCAAGGAAGTAAGGATTTTTAATATCCCTATTTAACAGAGAAATTGAAGCTTTAATGAAGATTCCAAGTTGCAAACCCAGGTCTGTTTAAATTCAGAGGCTAAGGTCTCAACCACTATGCAAAAACATTTCCACCATTGTATATTCGTCTGCACTACTGATACAGGGCTCTGTGAAGACTGGATCCAGTTCCAAGAAATGCTCCTTTTACCAAGGTGCCAGGAGCATAGATCCATCTGGACATCTTTCTGCTTCTGGGAAGGTGATATACAACACAAAAGGCCAAGAGCCAGCAAGAGGAAAGGAAACATGAACACAAACTCTCCAAACTTAGGGAGAAGGTCAAACTGGAGACCCACTCCTCTCCTCTCTTTTGACGGTGCTTCTGCTGCTTATTATGAGAGGGTGATGAAAAAAAGAGTTTGTGAAAATGTTTAAACTGGAGAAGGGGCTTATATTTACAAGTACATAAGAATGCCAAATTTAAGGTCAGCATATAATTGGTTATCTAAACCAGAGTGCTTCTGCTGCTTATTATGAGAGGGTGATGAAAAAAAGAGTTTGTGAAAATGTTTAAACTGGAGAAGGGGCTTGTATTTACAAGTACATAAGAATGCCAAATTTAAGGTCAGCATATAATTGGTTATCTAAACCAGAATACTCGAGAATAAAGAAGGCACTATTAATAAGTATGTTGGGATGACAGGCGTAAATTGTGACTATTTCAGGCACACTGTACTATATAGTAGTTAAAATGGACAAGACAGGTTTGGGATGCTGCATTGTCTACTCCAGTGATGATATCAGTCATCAGGAGATGAATAACATTACCTAATATTCTGTGTGAAGTATTGATCTTGATTTTCTGTAAATAATTGAAGTACAGGCAAGATGGTACTCTGGTTACAGTAATACTAAACATCTTTTGCAGAAATGTTAATAACACTATGTAAAAGATAAGCATAGAATTTGTAAGTATAGAATATGTTTTAAGTTGCACAGAAAATTAAATAAATTTGAAAATAAAAATACTACATTGTATTATGTCAGATCAAAACTTTCCCAAGTTAAAAATGCAAAACTGAGTTTTATAAAATGACCTATTCTTGCCCTTTGCTATATTTTTTATGCACTAAACTTCCCATTATTGTCATCCCCGAAGAAATATATTATTTCTATCTAAAAATAAAGAAATCAAAGGAGTGCTAAAGGAAAAATATGAGAATGCTATTTAATATAATTATAGTCTTGAAAAACTGCATATATGATTTGTTATTAGAAAAAGTCATTTTCAAGTGTTTTATAAGGAAATAGATGCCCAGAGGACAGTTTTTCCCCAACATTACATTTTATTAAACAACATTCTGTTTTCTTAATGTCTCTCACCACACTCAAGCACTCAGTTGTTAATTTTAGTGTCAGTCAGCAAACCCTTGTGTATTTCCAGATGAATCTAATTCCTGAAAGATTATAAACCTTTGTAAAAATTAATAACCCAGGCAAAAGTCTTTCTATAAACAAATCATTTCTACTCATGAATCTTAATTAGTAGAGGTTTGTAAGCTAAGATTTCCCAAGTTCCCTCTATGGATGAAGAATTTTCTTTTATTCTTTACAACTATATCCTAACACATTTGCAACACTCCTAGGACTTAAATAAGGTATGCTATATATAAGCCTGTGTTTTCAAACTTTAATGTGAATAAGAATCACTTGGGAAGTTTGTTAAAAATGCATATCCTCATTTTACATCCTCAGAGGTTCAGGTTCAGTGGGTTTTGGCTAGGACACAGGAACTTTCATTTTTAATAAGCAACCCCAGTCACTCTGATGCAGGTTGCCTTAGAGTATATCTCTGATTTGATGCTTTTTAAGAGTTAGCCTGCAAAATTTTGTGGGAGGAGAGCAAATTAAATGTGTTGGCCCAGTTCCTATTCAACTACTTAGCATCATGTAAGTATGCAATTTAGATTCAGTTTTTCAAAAACACAGCTAAGCAGAATCATCCTCTTTATTTCCAAAAGGAGAAAATTTTAAAAAGTAAAAAAATTATGGTGGATATGGCAATGGGAGGAAGTAAATGTATCATTACCCTTAGAAAGGTTTATGATAAAAAGAAAAAGTACCCATAATAGCCACTCAGTTACAGTGAAATCTGGGAACTTTAAATACACACACAAACACATAATTCTTACATAAAATAGGTTAAATAAAATTACAAATAACAGGTAAAATTAGAAAAGGATTTCTTTATTTTTTGAGAATAATATCTTTTTGAAGTACTGATTGGAAGAAATGTTTCTTTCATATTGAGTATTGTTGTTATATTCAAAATGTTTTCCATTTTACTTTCATTTTGGTGCATAATGATATAACTGCATATAAAGTGAATATTTATTCCTCTTCTTATTTAAGCAGATACTTAAACCAGTTTAGTGACTATTTTGTCATATACAATTCCATAATGATGAACTTATTAAAGTGTTTTAAAGAGGAAAATAAAGTGGTTAGGAATGCTCTTTCTTTGCAAGATGAAACTCAACATTCTTTTCTCTAATAACTAATATTTATTTTCAGGAGCATCATAATGATCACATGTTTGTGAATACCAAAGGGAATCTGGAAGTCTAGTTTTAGCCATTTGTATAACAAATCATTCTAAAGAAATTAAATTTGCAGGTCTTGATGTTGTGTTTCTTTTTAGGGATTCAGGTAGTTTTCCTAATCTGTTTTTGTCTGTTAAATAGTGTATTAGTTAGTTTCTGTTGCTTATAACAAAATTCCTGAAAGTGGGTGATTTATAAAGAAAATGAAATTTATTGCTTACAGTGTCTGAGGCTGGGAAGTCCAAAGTCCATCTGATGATGGTGACAGTGACCCACGGGTTTCACATTACAGCATGATGGAAGCAGAGAGAGCAGAGAGAGACAGACTTTTCTCTTAAAGCCCTCAGAACCATGCCCTTGACCACCATTTTAAATCCATTCACTACGACATGGTCCTACAATCTAATCCCCTCTTCAAGGCTCCACCTTTCAATTATCATAATAGGATTTCCCACCCTCTTAACAGTTAAAGTAGAAGCCAAGTTTCTAATACATACAACTTGAAGGACACAAATCGAGCTTCAGAGAGTTTGGGGGGGACATAATTCAATCCAATACAAATAGTTATGTCAGAAACTGCTACTTTCCCTGTTTACATGCTTTTTCCATTAGCTGGTTGCTTAAAATTTTGTCATCTCATCCGTAGGGTAATCACCAAGCCATGAAAGATACAAAGGCAGCCATTGGACAGTGTGGTATCATAGAAAGAACAGTGGATTTGAAGTTTTAGCCCCACCCAATTCCATTTAGGTTAAGTGAAACACAAACACAGATCAAGGTTTTGTTTGTCCTGAAATTACACAGTTTGGGACTCTCTTTAAGATAATGATACAGGTCCTTGAAAGGAACTCATAAAAATGAGGTACTCTGAAGCTTAAGCTTTGTTAGTTACATGGTATATTTGCCTCTGCAGAAATACTCATGATCCACCATGCTGATAAATATAAAATGTAAATCATACATACTGTCTTCCCAATCTATATTATCATTATCATAATCCTACATTATGTAAGGAACCTAAATAAAATGACATATGTGGAAATGCACTGAGTGTCTTACAAATGCAAACTGTGTAGAAAAATAGTGGCTCATATTAAGGTTTAGTGCTGCTGGTACCCTGAACCTAGGCTGCCTGGGAGGTGTCCCCTCTTGCATAACCTTTCTGGATTCTTGGTTCCTTACTCTTCATGGTCTTCCTGGATTTCACCATTGCTTGCTTCCTCTGTCAGTTCTAGATTAGTCAATTTAGTAATAATTTATTAAGTGCTACTGTGAAACTATAAGAAACTAATTTTTATCCTCTTCTTTAAGTCTTGCCAATCTGGCTCCTTCACTGGCTCTACTTTAGTACTAGCACATGTTCCCATTCACTACTTCTGGTGCCACAACTCCTCTCAAATTCATCTCACTAGTCCTACAGACCAGACTTCCCCATATGTCTGCACTCTATAGAACCTCTACACTTACTATAACACTTCACACTTCCTTTGGGCTCTACACCTCTTGCCATTTATTCCCTGAAATGACATTAACTTTGATGAATTCAACACAAAAAGTTTCCACTATATTACTTTATTCAGAGGCTATTGTAATACTCTATGTAAGGCTCCCAATTAATCCCTATGCTTTTAACTTTTCCAGGCTTGTGAACCTTCTTCTGTAAAGAGCCAAAAAATATTTTATGCTTTTTGGGCCCTATGTGTCTCTATTGCAAGTCTCACCTCTGCCACTGTAGCACAATAGAAGGAGCCATAAACAATACTTAAATGGATAAGCATGATTGTATTCCAATAAAACATTACTTACTGTCACTTAAATTTGAACACTGTAAAATTTTCACATATCATGGAATATTTTTTTCCCAGCCATTTAAATAATTTTTAGCCCTACATTTTGCCAACCCTTGCTCTATACCATCTTGCTTGCCTTCACAAAACACTCCTTTCACTGTTGCCAGGAATTCTGGGTTCCTTTAAATCTCCAGGTTCGCCCCTTTATCATTCACCCAGCAGTATCAAAAAAATGGACCTTTTTCCTAAACATTTTTCCTGGCTTCCATTCTGAATTACTTTTAATTCCCTTGCAACAAATGCCTTACTTTCATGGCTGCTGCACTTGCAGGTCATTTAATTCTACTTTACCTCTCACCTCTTGGATCTGGGCTCAGCACCACTCCTTCATCCCTCATGTTTTCCTTATTTTCATTCCTCACTGCAGTTCTCACTGTGTTTTTGGTTAGATGGAGGTAGATCTCCCTGGATAGAGATGACATTGTATCCAGGATGGTTTGGGACATTAAGACTTCTTTACAAGATCTCCCAGGTCATCCCCTTGGGCTTACTAAGTCCTATTGGTGAGAACGGGCTGTATTTTGTGACTTCGTTACCTAAAATTTTCAGTAATCTCCCAAATGAAATCCAAACACCAGTCAGGAACTAAAGCAGCCTTATAGTGGCCTCTGACACATTTTTCACCTCTTAATCAACAAATGGGGCCGAGCCCGTGGTGCACTCGGAAGAGTGCGGCGCTGAGAGCGCAGCAGCGCTCCCGCTGCGGGTTCGGATCCTATATAGGGATGACTGGTGCACTCATAGCGCTCACTGGCTGAGCGCGGTGCGGCCGGTCTCAAAAAGGACAAAAAAAAAAAAAAAAAAAAAAAAAAAAAGTCAACTAATGCAATTGACTTTATTTACTTAAAAGACTCAAATATAATTTCATTTTCCCATACATTCAATGATGCATTCCTCCATTTAATCAATCACTTAGCCAAAAAACACTGAGTGACTAACTATACTCCAGACATTGTTAAGGCAGCTACAAACATATATGTGGCACAGTCTCTTCCCTCAGGGAACTCACACACTAATGTGAACAGACAAAAAATAAATTAAAAGTCTTCGACAACTGCTACAATAGAAGCATTACTTTTCAGAGTACGGAAAACTTTTTGCAGGGAGGTGACATTTTACATGTGAACTGAAAATGGGTAAAAATTCACCATGCAAGAGGTCAGAGGAAGGCATTTCAAGGAAGTGTAAACACATATGGCTCACAGTTCAATGATATAAGGGAAGCACGGGGTGGGGGGGTGTATAGTACATGTGCGGGTGACAAAGTGTTAAGAGTGGTTACTCCAGAGCCAGACTGCTTGGGTTCAAATCACAAATTTGTCACTTCCTAGTTGTGTGGCCCTAGGCTAGTCACTTTTGCTCTGTTCCCTAAAATGAGAATAATAATAGCATTCACCTCATAGGATTTTTATGAAGATTAAACAAATTTATACTTCACACATAATAATAAAAAAATGCAAAATGCTGGATGTTACTATTATTTTAATCATCATCATCATTTTGGAGTCTTCATGTAGTTCAATTTGGCTAGTGAATAGAGTATTAGATGCATGATATCATGATGGTCTTATAATGAGAGTATAACATTTGGAATATATCTTCTACTGGCTCTGGCTAGCAATGTGGCACAATTATATCAGAATCTCTGAGGGTTAGACCCAAACATCAGTAATGTTTTCCAACTAATTCCAATGTGAAGCCAAGATTGGTAACCAATGAATTAACTGGAAGTGATCATTCTCCTGGGAACTACTGCAGCACTTACTCTATAACTTTGGAGTACCATATCTAATATCAAATGAGCTTTAACCATACAGAGTCTTAAATTCCACCCACAGAGTTTTTGGTTCTATGGCTCTGGACTGAATATAGTGAATATTCTGATGCAGGTGACAGGCATATGAGACTTTCATAAATTGTATGCCACTCATATGACCCATAGCATATAGTGCCTTACATTGTAGGAGTAATTATTAGGTACATTTTTACCTCCTCTACAAAATAGCAATTTCCTGGAGGGCAGGAACCAGGTCTTAAGCACCAGAAACCCCAGGCCACACATAAACATACAATGTTTTAAAGGAAACGTAATAAGTATTTCTTTGTTTTATTTATTAGAGGAAAAAGGCAGCTCTCTAGTGACCTAGTGACACTTCCTATTTTTTTTTTTTGACCGCTAAGGGGAGCGTAACCCTTGGCACGGTGCAGTTCCCACCACACTCAACCAGTGAGCGCACTGACCATCCCTATATAGGATCTGAACCCGCAGCCTCAGCACTACCAGTGCCGCACTCTCCCAAGTGAGCCACGGGGCCAGCCCACTAGTGACACTTTCTAAACTCTGTATGTCTCAGGGGTTGTTTTTAAGACATTTTGTCAGCAGAAATAAAACTATTAAGCCTATTTAGTGATAAACGAGTGAGTGATACATCACTCATTAATTGTTTCACAGACTGCCTCCAGTAGGTATTCCCATTCTCAATTTTTGCAGTTCTCTGTGGGTCTTGACAAGCCTGTCTAAAATAGCATCATAGGACATGTTTCCTGAATAAACTTATTCTTTCTGACAAGATCCATATTTTCAATCAATAAAAGCCTCATTCAAAGGGATTCTTCATACCAGGGCTAAGTAAACTCGTGTTCTATATTAGTGCATAAATTTATTGAGTGAAATCCAAGGTTATGCTGAGGATCACATTTTTTAAATCTACTTTATTCCTAAAAAATCAGGCTGAAATATAGAAAGTTCATACTTTCATGGTAATGTTTTCCACATGGGTAGTACTCAACAAATGAGCAGCAATCTTTCAGTTTCTCCTGTCTAAGTCTATGAGAAGTTATAAATAAATAAATAGATAAATAAATAAATAAAGGGAGAATCATAAAAGGCAGCAGCCATCACAGGCAATCTTGTGCTCAGTAGAAGAAGTAGCAGTCTCACAGTCATCAGTTTTTAGAATTGGAGAATAATAAAGAGATAGTACACTCTATTTCCTTACTCCTGCTTGAATCACCACTTAAAAATAATTATATATATATATATATTTCTGATGGGCGACACTCTATTTTAGCTTATTAGTAATTCTTAGTGCTTCTCAAAGGAACATACTCCTTTTTGGGTAGCATATCCTTCCAAAATTTCAGCTTTCACACTCTCTTCTAGGCTTACTGCTGGCTGTGCCTTTTAACCTTCGGACACACATCTTTACCCAAGAGCCTATTAAAAGCAACTGAGTCCATCTACTAACTTTTAGATGAATTCCTTCCAGCATGTCTGCTTCTCACTTTTTGCTTCAAATCTTCTCCCTAGTCAAGCCTTGTCAAACACAATTTTGCTTTTATATCCCGAGTCTCTCTCTTCCTGGTCTCATTTGGATCTCACACCTGGAGGGTTCTCACCCTGCACCTTTCTGTGATGCTGTAACCCAAACCTGACCGAGGCTGCCTTGATAGCACACCTCCTTGGTCTGAGTCCAGTGCCTTGGATCACTTGTCAATGAAAGAAGGATTAGCAGAAAAAAATATCTAATCTGTCCTCTGTCTGACAATTTTCAAATGATGTAAAGGCAGTTATCCTTTTTTACCCCGGACACTCTTTTTATTCCTTTGAAGTTTCAATTGTTTTTCACTAAGGACATTTCACAGTTTTAATTCCTTTGAAGTTTCAACCATTTTTCACAAAAGCACATTTTCCAAATAATTTGTAAAATGGTCAATAAGTTCTAGGTGCAGATAACTTGTAAATTTAGATTATTAAATCCACATGAAAGCACTATCTGCCCTTAACATTCAACATGACCCAACACCAGCATTATCTTTACCACAAATCTGTTATTCTTCCTAATTTCTCTATGGGATTCACCAAATTAACAGCTATATTTGCTGCAACCTAAATCTCTGGGATTATGTTTCACCGCTCCCAGGTGCTTACTCTAGTAACCTCCTAATTGGTCTCCCTGTTACAAGTTTGCTCCCTTCTATCTATTTTCACCATGGTAGCCAGAGTGATCCTGGCTACTGTTAGATCATGACACTTTACATGTCATCTGCACCTAGAGCGTACTCTAGGTAGCATACAAGTCAGATCATGACACTTCTCTGATCAGAGCTCCTCAATGTCTCCTCCTTTCTCCCACTGAGTAAAAGCCAAAGCCCTTACACTGGCCTTAAATGAGAGATGGCTCTCCAGTACCTCCCTGATCTTGTCTCCCACTCAGTTCCCCCAACCCCACCGGTCCTGATATTCTTCCAACACGCTTCTGCATCAGGGCATTTGTTCTTGCCTTTCCCTCTACCAGGAAAAACTATTTCCAAGATACATTAGGGCCGACTCCCTCACCTCTTTCATGTCTTCACTCAAACATCACCTTCACAGTGAGGCTTTTTCTGATCACATTATGTAAAAATGCACACTCTCCTGCCACCCTGCTCCACTTCCTATTCCCTCTTCACCGCTTTGTGTCTCTTTACCGCATTTATTTTCAAAGTTGTTTTTATGCTTTTTATTCATTATTTGTCTCTCCTCCCCATTATAAACAAGCTCTTCAAAAAGCAGGAATTTTTGCAGGGTTTCCTAGACTGTTTTATCTCCAGGACTTGCCAATTAATGAATATTTGTCGAATGATTTCTCCATGTACAAATGTTAGAGTTCTAATGACTTGACCCCTGAGGTTTTTCTCCTATCAATCCCATCCATCACTAATGTCACAGTGTGGAATGATACTACATTTTTCTGGAATTACTGTCTTTCTCATGAGGTCCCTCACTAATCCAATATATCCTACTGTGGGAATTATCTTTGTGTTCAATTACCTTCAATGTCATTGTTTAAAAAATAAAGCCTAAACTCCACAACATGGCATTCAAAATTCTTTTTTGGAATTACTGTCTTTCTCATGAGGTCCCTCACTAATCCAATATATCCTACTGTGGGAATTATCTTTGTGTTCAATTACATTCAATGTCATTGTTTAAAAAATAAAGCCTAAACTCCACAACATGGCATTCAAAATTCTTTTATTTGATCCCTAGATGTCACATTCAAGCCATTCGTGAATATGTCTCACAGTTTCTCACCTCTATACTTTTTACCCACATGCAGTTTCCTCCACCTGCAACAGTTCTCACTACAGTCCCTGCTTATTAAACCGTACCCTTCCATCAAACCACTACTCAATTATTACATTCCTAGTGAATTATTCTCCCAGCCCAAAATAATTTTCTCCTCTCAACAAATTTGACCATGGTATAATTAGATATCTTTGTCACAGCTTTCCTATTAGTTTATGAGCTTGTTACCTAGGTTGTCAAAATAAATTCTCATCTTAGGCAGTCATTACATTTGTTTTATTGAATTATTTATATGTTCCATATCTTCATTCTTTTGATTTGAACAAAAGTACAGTTTATGTCTATATCAACTGTACTGATCAAACTAAAACATGATATTTCTATGAGTAGAGCATGGAGCACAGAAATAACACACATTATAGAATTCTGTTAAAGTAGACATTGACCCATTATTCAACAATCCTGGAGCTTCATCTGTCAATAATGCCATTTTGAATTATTTCCAAATGCCTTGTTGATACTGGCATCAACTACAGCATTTCTCCATTAACTCCTTCAGAAGGAAAATTAAGTTACCTTGATACAGTTTGTTTCCAGTCATGGGAAATTATGTTCCCAATGGTCACTTCTTTCTTTCCAACTGAAGTTATGCAAACCAATTTAATAACCCATCCTACTATAAAATTATTAGTTAGATTTCAAGCACATTGAACTGCAGATTTAATTTTTTTAATAATCTGTACACAGTTTTCCAATGTCTAAACCTTAGGCACATGATATGAACTACAAACCCCTTAAATCAGATTGTAGATAGTACTTTCACTTTTTTTTTTTTTTAGTTTCTTATATTTTACAGAACTTTAGACATTAAGTACATTCGATTTTTTTTTTTTTTTTTTGTAGTCTGTCTGCATGGGACTTGTTTAAGAAATACATATATATGCTATCATCATATCATACACAAATTCACATCCAAGTCTATAAAAACCTAATATGAAAATCAAGTGTGTAAAAGCATTTAAAAGAAAAAAATATCTATAATTATAGAGTATATTTGGGATTTCCTAAACAAGACCGAGCAAGACAAACTTTAAATAAAAATTTTGAACTAAGTTACTCATTTAGACAACTTTGTATCAGTTTATCAACATTAATGATATTATATTAGTCCATTTCTGTTGCTGATAAAAAAATACACAGAACTAGGTATTTTATAAAGAAAACAAAATTTATTGCTGGGAAAGTTTCAGAGGCTGGGAAGTCTAAGGTCCAGGGAACACAGCTGGTGAAGACCTTGGTGGTGACTGTACTGCAGGGATCTCATATGGCAGAAGACAGTGGAACAGAGTGAGCAAAGACTAACCTCCTCATTCACTCTCTTTTTAAAGCCCTCCAAACCACGCCCATGAGCACCATTATTAATCCATTCATCAGGACATGGCCCTATAATCTAATCACCTCTTGGAGGCCCCACCTTTCAATTACTATAATAGGATTTCTCACACTCTTAACACTGTCGCAGTGGGTGTTGTTTTGGGGGGACCCTCAATACAAAGCACATAAACATTTATATTTTAAGTGCTGAAGGTTCTCATCCATAAAAATGATAATTTACTTAGGTTTCCTTTTTTGACCTTCAATAAAGTTTTGTAATTATTTCCCAAAATTTTTGTAGGACTTCTTGATCATTTCCTAGGACACTTGTAGTTTTTTATGATAGTATCAGTGAAACCTTTTAGAATATGCATAAAGCAAATGTACATCACAGGGCCTGATTTTCCAAAGACATGTAGTTTCAAATATTGAACTTGCAAAGAACAGGAAATTTCCCCAGGCTATATAGTCTCTGTTGTAAGATAAAGAATTGTAACACAGCAAGGTTGCTGGCTCAAAGACAGACTAGTTACTGATTGCTATGTAAAGATACTGAGAAATTGCTGTAAGAAGGAATGTTTGCTAAAATCAAGCTTTTGTTAGTGGATCGACTTAATTGCATGTTACCAGCTTCTATTGTTAAACTTGTTAAACTGTACTTAGTGGAACAGAGTGAGCAAAGACTAACCTCCTCATTCACTCTCTTTTTAAAGCCCTCCAAACCACGCCCATGAGCACCATTATTAATCCATTCATCAGGACATGGCCCTATAATCTAATCACCTCTTGGAGGCCCCACCTTTCAATTACTATAATAGGATTTCTCACACTCTTAACACTGTCGCAGTGGGTGTTGTTTTGGGGGGACCCTCAATACAAAGCACATAAACATTTATATTTTAAGTGCTGAAGGTTCTCATCCATAAAAATGATAATTTACTTAGGTTTCCTTTTTTGACCTTCAATAAAGTTTTGTAATTATTTCCCAAAATTTTTGTAGGACTTCTTGATCATTTCCTAGGACACTTGTAGTTTTTTATGATAGTATCAGTGAAACCTTTTAGAATATGCATAAAGCAAATGTACATCACAGGGCCTGATTTTCCAAAGACATGTAGTTTCAAATATTGAACTTGCAAAGAACAGGAAATTTCCCCAGGCTATATAGTCTCTGTTGTAAGATAAAGAATTGTAACACAGCAAGGTTGCTGGCTCAAAGACAGACTAGTTACTGATTGCTATGTAAAGATACTGAGAAATTGCTGTAAGAAGGAATGTTTGCTAAAATCAAGCTTTTGTTAGTGGATCGACTTAATTGCATGTTACCAGCTTCTATTGTTAAACTTGTTAAACTGTACTTAGCAAAAAACCCACCTATGTCTTCTTCCTGGAACTTCCTGGTCTGGAGAATAAATGCAGAAAGAGAACCCCAATTTGTGGTTAATTTCCCAAATGGAAAAAATGCCTTCTTCTGGGTGATTAACCCCTTTTGGGGCTTCACACTGTTCAGAAGAGATGGGCTTTGAGTAATCTTTGGTGGCTCTGTCACCCAGGGAAAAAAGGTGACAAATCTGTGGGAGGCAAAGCAACAAAACCTTCCTTTCAGTTATAATGTCTAGTTGTTTTGTTGGTAGGTAGAAATACCCACTAGCTTTTTAAAATTGATTTTGTTCAGTGACACTGTTGAGCTCTTACTGATTTGTATAGCTTATTGCTCAATTATTTTGGATTTTCTGTATAGATAATGATCTCTCTGAATAATTACAATTTTAATTTAATTACTTTCCATTCTTAAATGTTTTCTATCCTTAGAATGAGGGCATCAATCAAAATGTTGAACAAAGCAGTGGTAGTGGGCTTCTTGTCAAGTCTCTCAATTCATAAAAAATTCCACAATAAAGTGTATTTTTGGAATATATCCTTTATTGGGTTAAGAACATGCCATTCTACTATTACTTTGTCAATGGCCTTTATCACAGATAGGTGTTGAAGTATATCAAAGGATTTTCCTGCATCTACTGAGATGATCATATGTCTCCTTTAATCTAATAAGGTGATGAATTGCATTAAAACATTTTATGTTAAAATATCCTTGAAACCCTGGGATAAAATCAGCAAGGTCATGCTGATTTTACTCAGGTATCTGTTTTCTTTAGGACTGTGATGTCCTTGTTTAAATATGAAAATGGCTTGATATCCCCTTTTTATATTTCCATTGTGTAGATTTGGTATGAAGGTTATATTAACTTTATAATTTAGAAAGAGTCACTATTTTTGTAATCAATGCAAGAATTTGCATAAAATAGGGATTTTCTATGCCTTGTAGACTTTAATGTTTCCCAGATATCATACTATACTTCCCTAGTTCATTCATTTCCAGCCAAACTCTTAGATGTATATTTTATACTGTGTTTTCAAATCTGCCATATCTTTACCTCTCATCACTCTTAGCTGGTTACCTTGCTTATTATACTGTGAAAGTGAAATCTTCATTCATTTCCAGCCAAACTCTTAGATGTATATTTTATACTGTGTTTTCAAATCTGCCGTATCTTTACCTCTCATCACTCTTAGCTGGTTACCTTGCTTATTATACTGTGAAAGTGAAATCAATCAAAAGAGAATAAACTCCCACCATCACAAGTAACCACATACCTACATCTGTAACTACCTTGTTTCAAGAAGGGGAGTGATCAAATATCACTGACAAACACACGGCTATTTTAAAATTACAACTATTCTAAAAATGTATAAACAAAGCATGTTGAATCTGTGTAATGGGATAATTGGTAACTATCTTTAGTTTACTATTTTTTATTTTATAAAATTTCTATAAAATTTTTCTATGTATTCTTTTAATCAGAAAAAAATTAAATTAGACACTTCAGAATTCAGACTAGATTTAATTATATATTTTGTGTCACTTATGATAATTTTTTTGAGTACTTGACTAGTTTTCTTTTTTTATTGGGAAAAAGAAAAATCAAGGAAGGCTAAGAAGGATAAAATGGATAAAGAAGATTAGTGCTCTGCACTCCTCATAAAAAGACTATGTCAGATAAATTTTGACTATGCAATTTTTGCTCTATCCTATTTATGGTAATTTATTATTTTGTGACATTCCAGCCCTTCTTAATCATATTTCAATTAGCTTGGCATGTAGCCATCTGTCAGGGAAATAATCTTTATTGAACCTACAGTGATATACCAGTATCAGAAAATACACAAAAAATACGAGTATCAGATATTTTCTTTAAAATGGTATATTTGAAAAAGAGAACCTGTATTTTTTAATTATACATTACTGAATTTTATCATCATTACATGTTTTAGATATCACTATGTCTTAAAACCAGAATAACTTATTAAAACATTTGCTTCCAAATTTACAGAATAAATTAAGTGATTCACAAAATATTATATATTAAAATATATCAATAGCTACATATTTAATCTTTCACTTATTCAAAATGGATATGATTCTTCACAATAAAAGATTCTTCTAGAAATTTATCCACATGGTAAAAGTTCTTTTCCTAAGAATTTCTAAAGACTTACTTATTTTTATTTGAGGTTGACAAAGTTCTTGGTGTTTACCTTAATACATATGCTTTAATTTTTTAAAAAGTTGGGGTGACCACATTTTTTGTACCTTACCCCACTTTTTAAAATTACATTTACTGTATCCCTAAACTCCAAGGTGTAGTCTTTTCACATTATTTGAGAGTCAGAAGCTGATTAAGTTTGTGTACTACATACAAGTCCAAAGATTTTTCTCCTAGAATGTCCTTGGTTTGGTTGATTGATCCCTTTCTTTATTTTTTCTTCCTCCCTCTTACCCTTGGTTCTTTTCTTTCTTCCTTCTTTTATTCATTAAACATTTAAATTTGCATATTTACACTAGAGTGGGTTTACATAATTTAGGGGTTAATGCAGTCATGTATGTAAAAGCATAAAGCACCATACTTAGCATACAGAAGTTGATTAATCAAAAGTAAACTTCACATTCCTGCTCAGTGTTTGATTAATAAAGAAATAACCGAATTCAATGTGAAATATTTTTAAATTGTGGTATGAGCAAAATACTGAAGAAACACAGAAGACATGACTAAATCTTTCTGCAAAAATAAGTTATAAATATTTGGATCCTATGACAGATGAAAAACAGCTAGGCAGGTATCAAGATGTGGAAAGCAATAAATGCAAATGTTTGGAGCATAAAACTATACTGAATGTATGCAGACAATACATGGCTGGAGGACAGGGTACATGAGAGAAGTAAGGAGAGATGAAATAGGAACACAGTCTGTGAAGAACCATGAATAACCTGTTAAGGAACTTAGTGGTGCACATAAACCTGGGATTTCCAACGAGTGTGGATAATTATGCCTACAGTCAACTTGGGTTTTGGGTAGGGTCTAGGGCAGTCCTTGAAGTCAATCATGTCTAGCAACAAACAGAGGCATGTTGACCCCAGCATACTGAACATATATATTTTCCTTGTGTGGCAAGATATTAAAAAGGATGAGAAACATCTCTACAGACCTTATAATAAAAATTTTGTTTTTTTATACTTGCTACATTTCAGATGCTTCTTATCTTGACTGGATATTTGAAAAAGCAATGGTCATTGAGAAGTCAGAGAAGCAAAAGGGCCCTAAATAAAAAGTAACCAGCTCACCCAGGATGGGAGGGTAGAAGTGAAGTGATCCAGCTGTGGAACCTACTTTGAAAAGGAGCATCACACTGTAGCTTCTGCAGTTTGGTACAAGATCAATTAGTGTTCTCTTAGTATTTGCTGAAAAGTATCAGCACCAGAAATGCCCCTATTCTTGGAAAGGTCTTCCAAGGTTCCCGATGCATAGAGTGACCCACTTATGTTTTACAAGTGTCCGTTATATTTCTGCTCAGAGGATTAAGATATCCCTCTGGGACATTAGGCTTAACAAAGTTCCAAAAGGAGAGAATAGGCAGCTGTGGTTTGGGTATACACAGCTGACTAGCTGTCTTTGCCAAGGGAGAGTCACCTGCCTGTGGAGCTACTGCTGAGATATTATATCCTCTCTCTGGTTCTACATTAGGACCACGGCCTGAGCTATCTTGTCTTTGGTTCGTGAATTCCAGAAGGTAAGATCATTGGGTCAATCCCACATATCTAGGAATTTCAAAAACAAAGAATAAAAGTGCAGTTTGCTTTTCCTGGGGAAAAAAAGATTACAGAATAAAACAAAAAAAGATGAAATACAAGATCAGAGCAGTACTCATGTGAGACTGTGGCTGCAGCGGGGAGTTGCTTCACTTTGCTCCTCTGCTATTACAGCTACCTTTCTGCTACCTACTGTCTGCTCTAAGGGCTCACCTGCTGAGATCAAGCTGGCAGGGAGCTACACTGCTAGGCCAAGTCAACACACCAGGCCCTAGACTGATCTGCTGCAGAGAATGTCAGTGGTAATGGGGTTGTCAAGATTTTA
Organism: Galeopterus variegatus; assembly: GCF_000696425.1. Lineage (NCBI taxonomy): Eukaryota > Metazoa > Chordata > Mammalia > Dermoptera > Cynocephalidae > Galeopterus > Galeopterus variegatus. The sequence continues at coordinate 103,626 of NW_007731618.1, forward strand.
GTTTGATCTGATTGTACACAAAGCAGTACGTATGATCTTATTGCTCCGATTTGGATGTAGCTAAGTGTATGCTTTTCTACTCAAATCCTAGTTCGAGATTCAAAAAGTCCACAGTCCCTCCTGCAGAGTAACCTTGCCTGCTTGAAAGTAGGGGAGTTCTCTAATGGCTGGAACCAAGGATAGAACTACAGGAAGGCAAGTACCAGCACTGATTTTCCAGTCCTACAGAGAGTGCTGAGTCTTAGAGATGTCTAAGAAATGTTAGCAACAGGTACATTCCTTAATGGTGAGAGTGAGGTGGTACAAAATGTCAAGAATTTGGGGAGAGTGAAGTAAGAGCTATACCAGCTCAGGAAAGGGACCTAGATCTTTGATTTTACACTCTGGATGCCTATCCTTATCTACAGGTCCAGGGTCATTAAAGTTTGTTTCCCGGGGCCGGCCTGGTGGCGCACTGGATAGTGCGCCGCTTGGGAAGTGCAGCGGCGCTCCCGCCCAAGGGTTCGGATCCCACATACAGACCAGTTCCCGCTCACTGGCTGAGCGAGGCGCGGGAGCAACACCGAGGGTTGCGATCCCGTTGCCGGTCCCCGGTCCGGTACGGGGGCAACACTGAGGGTTGCGATCTGTTGCCGGACACGGAAAAAGACAAAAGACAAAAAAAAAAAAAAAAAAAGTTTGTTTCCCGGAGGTATAAGGTACCTACCAACTTACTCTGTGAATAAAAAACTAAAAATAAATATTGAAACAAAATCAGACATAAATATGTGTGTTAGGGAGCCAGGAGTCACAGAAAGGGCACCTTTTCCTAAGAGTCTTGTATCTGGGTTATGAACAGAACAAAATTTTACTAAATGACACAATTCACATTACACCACTGTACATCACACCATTACAAGAGAGCAGTTAGGGCTTCCAGGAGTAATGCCCAACTGACTCAAAATTCTCAGTTCTACTGTAAACCCAGACATTAAATCACAGAGACAAAGGTTGTCAAGATCAGGGAGGTATCTGATTTCAAGGAGTTAATGGCCAAGTGGCAATTATAATACAAAAGCATGGGATAAATGCTCTAATGGAAACGTGCATGTAGTACTGTAAGAATGCACAGGAACAGTGATAAAGTTGGCCCAGTAGTGATGGGATCATCAATTTGGATGCTTTTGCCTAGGATTCTTGGTACGAAGAGAGGAGGGGAGGGCAGGGGAAGAACAGTATTGTTAATTTGTCTTAAACTTTTGTAAACAAGCAATGATAGAAACAAAATAAAGGAGGAGAATAACAAAATGAGACAATTATCTGGATAAAGGTTATTATAATTCTTCAGTAAACAGGTCCTTTGGTGTTATATTCCTTTCAACAGTGTCAGCATTAAATTCTAAACATCAGAGCTAACAATGTATTTACCAACGACATATAAAATGTTGAATCCATGGGCACGTAGAATACAAGTAAGACTGAAAGAGCAAATGGTTAAATTAATTTCTTCACTCCATGGTAAACAACGGCATTGCTTCTTTGGTGTTATTGATTGTAAAATAAATTATCTCTGAAAGAACTGACATAGCCAAAGAATTAAAGCATTTTATTTCAGGAAACATCTCCAGGGAGAATATAAATCCTTGGATCATTATAGCTATGTTAAAATCAATTTGGATTGATCAGAGAAATAGAGTCGAAATAATAATATAGAAAATACTCCAAGGAGTTCAAGTTCCCATAACTTGTAGAATTCATGATAAGCTTTTCTATCCTGAAGAGCGAAAGCCATGATAAATTGAAAATGGCTTGTATACCTTAATCGAGATATATTACCTTTTGTTTCTTAATTTAAAAATCTAATTTGATATAAAATCTCAGACATAATGAAGTTGTTTTATGTTATGAAATATGGTATATATTGAGGATATTAATTTAAAGTCCATATATGAATTCCCACTGTATACTATTCACTCTTTGAATGATAAATACATTTTTAAATACTATCTCTCTGTATTTGAGACTTGAGACCCAAATGGACAGTACCTGAAAATTATTTAAAATAAAGGCAGTAAGAGTTGAAAATGCTTAAATCCATTAATTTAAGTGGACATCCAGAATTAAATGCTGATAAATTTATTTATTTGTAATGAATAGCGTCATTATGAGTATCATCATTATAATTAGCAGGGGTGGTTCTCATTCCATTTAACTACCACTTCTTCCTACCCGAGTCTATAGCATGTCTCAAAAAACAGGCAGATAATCATGTTTTGGGTTGTTCAGTTCTCTTCCTCTTTTCCGAGTCATGTTTACTCTTCGTTATCTTCTGCAGTTTTATTGAACATAGTAGTATAAAGGTTACAAGGACTTCCTTTGAGACTGCAATTTGCTCAGTGTCCAATTATATTACAAGGACTTACTGCCTAACAGCTTACTTCAAAGTGTCCCCTGGCTGCAAGAAAACAGTCAGGATCAAAAACTGTAAACTTGTAGCAAACGACTGCCACTTTTTCCCTTAACTCTTTACTTCCTGATACATGTAAGTTTTACATAAAAATGCATTTAAAAACCATCTTATTTATCCAGGATATTTTAAACTAAAGACTAAAAGTAGAATGCTCAAAATTGAGAAATTTTTGAAATCAAACAAAAATACAACCATCCATAATATTTTACTCCCCGTTTTTTTTAATGTTTCCATGACTCTCATAAAAAATTCCAATTAATTAATTCTCTTTTCCATAATTTTTCCATGGATGCTATCTTTACTTCCTCATCTCCCTCTCATTCTTCAATCTATTCCAACCTGCTTGTATCTCTACCTCTCCCCTAATTTTATTTTAAGGTCATCTGAATCCTATAGGTTGCAATTCCAATGGACCATTCTCAAATTTCATTTTAATTAACCTTTATGCAGCATTCACTATAGATGAACATGTTTGAAAGTTTTTCTCCCTTCACACTTCATATTGTTACAGTTTTCTCTCCTTCACTAACTCTTCCTTTCCAGTCTTCTTCCTAAATCCTTCCACTTTACCACCTTAAGTAGTGAGTCTTCAGCCATCATCTCTTTCTCATTATTCCCTCCCTGAGCACATCCATTTCCAAGTTTTAAAGATTTTGTCTGTTGTTGACTATTAGATAAGTTGTATTTCCAGCCCATCTAGGTTGTATACAACTCATTTGAATGCCTCAATACAATTTCACATTTAACGTGCCCACAATGAAACTTTTTCTCCTAAAATCAGTTTTTGCACCAATTTTTTGCTATCATAGTCTTACTTTCTCACTTTTCTTCTCTTACCTTATATTCAACCCACCTGGAAACTCTACTTTCCCTCTGCCAAACTATAACATTTAACCATTTGCAAACACCATCTTCAAAATATCGCCTGTCCAATATGATTTCTCACCCAGTCTGTGACAATAGTCTGACTTCTTTCCTTGCTTCCTTTCCAGACTCTTATGATCCACTATCCTCTTAACAAATCATATTACCTCCCACTCCCACCATTTACAGTCCTTTGGTTTTCCTTTGCATGAAAGCAAAATCCAAACTCCCTAGCGTTGCATATAAGAAAGGGTGATCTCAGCCTTTCTTATTTTTTTCAGCTGTATCTCTTCCCGCTCTCACCGTTACTCATTATGAGATAGGAGGTGCTCAGTTCCCCTGGGTTTGGGTTTCAGGACAGTACAAATTTCAAGCCATTCCCCAAGGTCTCAGGCCCCTCCTCTATGTTCTCCCTTAGAGGAGGGGTACTGTTGCTAACTGCATTTATATTTGTATCACTCCAATGGCTGAGCCTGCCCAGTAAAAAGGAGTTATAGAACCCCATTGACTGAGCATGCTTAGTAGAGGGGAGTTTATATGACCTTCCGTTAGAGATACTAGAGAGTACTGAATATTCCAGTTTTCCAGTGGGTATGTTGGAATTCAACCAAAGAGTGGGCTCTAAAAAGAGACCAACTGAGCATGTACAAGGCTATGTTACATAACTGGGAACCACCTCCTTAGTTAAATATTCATTAAAGAGCATGAATATGGATTAGATAGCAAAACTATAAAAGTTAAATCCTAGTAGAAGGCTAGGCGGCTCTCACTCACTCTCCTATAACCAGCCCACACTTCGCCTGAGGTGTGTGTTCTCTTTTCTTTGTATCAAACGGGCCTTCAGCAGGCTGTTGTTCACTCTGAGGCCAGCCTGCTCTTTGTTTGTAAATGTGTATTTCCTACTTTTGTATTAAATTTGCTGTGGCTGTTGCTCACTTTCCTGGGGCCAGACTTCATTTTGCCGGGTAGGTGTATATACTTCACCTCTGTGTTACTTATTCCTAAGGGCTGCTGCTCACTCTCTGAACTCAGCCTACACTTTGTACTAAATGTTAAGTGTACATTGCTTATTTTTGTATTAAACTTGGTGCAGGTCCTGCTCAGTCTCTGGAGCTAGGCCACACTTCCTATGTGAAGCCTATACTTCTTATCCGTTATATTAAATCTGTTTTCACTTTGTACTATGACTCTGCTCTTGAATTCTTTCCTGTGGTGGAGTCAAGAACTTTCTAGAGGACAGGGTGGCTTGAGGCCAGCTATCTGGCATTCCCAGACCCTCTCCTCCAATCACAACTCTACTCTTGACACATAGGATTCTCTTGAAAAAGTCAAATGTATCCTGCCTAAAGACTTTGCACATGATAATACTCTCTTTGCTGATGTACTTTGTTAGTAGCCCCTGCATGTTCTTTAGGTTTCAGGCAAACCTAAAGACTTTTGAGGTATCTGCTCAAACGTCTTTCCTGACAATCCTAAGTTTAGACCTCTATTACCCCGTTTTATGTTTTTATACTTCACAGGAATTTCTAAAAGTTACTGTGATTTTTTTTATATAAGCACATTTGCATTTGTGTGTATGTATGTAACTCCCCCACTAAAATATAAGGTCCTTGAGGGTAGGGACAATGTCTGTCTTCTATATTATGTTATTATTAGTAAGTAGCACAGATTTGGCACGTAGTGGGTTCTTTAATAAATTCAGTTAAGAAATCCACCATGTAGTTTGTTTAAATATAGGTTTTAATTCTATTGTAGTTTTAATTTTTTAATGAACAAATATTTTGCCTATTTAGTATACTTAAAAATTGCTGAGAGAGGATTCTAAGTGTTCTCACCACAAAAAAAAAAAGCATGTCAGATAATGCCTATGTTAATTAGCTTGATTTAGGCATTCTGCAATATGTAGACATATTTGAAAACATCAGGGAGCACACCATACATATATACAATTTTTATTTGTTAATTTAAAAAATAAACTAAAAAAATCTCAGTATTGGAGGTATTCTTAAAAATCTTATGATCTATGATTTATTATGTTATGATATAAAAACTCTTTACTATGACATTATGGCAAAGTACTTCACATGTATTTGGTTAGATTTGTTTTACAGAAAAAAAGCCGAAGACAGGTATTTGGACACATGATGTATTGTGAAACTGTTTTCAAGGGAAGTGAAAGACAGGGTAGCATAGGGATAAACTAGGCAAGGATGCAGTCTCAAAGTTTAACTGAATCTCACAAAGAAGTACAGAATGCAAATTACTCTGCAGAGTTTTTCTTACTTTAAGGGAAGGGGTCTGGCCTTTTGTAACACCATGTTAGTACATCAGTGGCTGTGGGCTTCTCCAGGGATTGGCAGGGAACATAACTTCCCTGGTAGCTCCCAGCTAAGGGCAATTCTTGGAGAAGGGTGAAGCCATGAGTCATTAGTGGCCAACAATTAGCACTGAGGGATGTGTACACTTGCTCAGTAAAGAGATTAAGGGAAGGGTATCTAGAGTGCCCCTTATATATACCTTTTCATTTAATCATTATGACAGTTATCTAACAAAATTATTATCCTTATTTTTGATGATGAAATTAAATGTAAAATATTAAGTAATTAGTTCAAGGGAAAACTCCAGCAAAGAATATTGCCCTGAATGGAACCCAGAACTGTCACTCTAAAGCCAAGCCTTTTCTCCATTGAATCCTCTTTTGTGTAGACAAAGGGGCTCAGATAGAAGTGAATAATGTCCAAGTTGGGAGAGAGGAACAATTCATTAAATTGCCAATGACATCTTTTTAAACTAGGTAAGGAAATCATCAGAAAGATTCAAATGTAAAAACCCATATGATGCAGTTTTTAATAATGATTTTGTTCTGTTCATCATGAAGAGAATCAGCATAATCTCTTGGAAATAGTACCATCTAAATCAGCTATTTAGTGTTTATGCCAGACATCATGCTGCAATCTTTGAAAACATTTTCATATTTAATCCTCTCTATAGCCTGCTGCGATAGATACTGTTGTTATTACTATTAAATAGATGAAAAAGCTAGCCACAGAACTTTCATCTTGCCCAAGATCATAAACCAGGAAGTGGCATAACTGGATCTGAGTCCAGATCAGCTTGATACTAGATTCTGTGTTACTAATTACTATCACTGGCAAAATGAACTGATGTATCTAATTCTGTACATGACAAAATGATTCTATATCTAGGCCCAAAGACTTATGTGACATATAGAGTAAAAATATCTCAGAAAATGTGTCCCCTCCAAAATCCAGGTGTTGCCAATGTGATAGTATTCAGCAGTGGGGCTTTTGAGAGACAATTAGGCCATGAAGCCTCCTCCGTCATCAATAGGATTAAGGCCTTTACAAAAGAGACTTCATGCAGTGCTCCGCTTGTTTGCCCTTTTGCCTTCTGCCATGACAAGAACACATCATTCCCCCCTCCTCTCCACCAGAGGATGCAGTCCTCTCCAGTCAACAAAACCTGTTGGTGCCTTGGTTTTGGACTTCCCAATCTCCAGAACTTTGAGAAAATTAATTTCTGGTTTTTTTTAATGAATTATCAAGTCTCAGATAATTTGTTATAGCAGCACAAATGGACCAAGAGAGAAATTGATTGAAAAATGATTAATAACATAATTCACACTTTATTTTTCAAATCACCATATATCTTAGTCTGTTGGGGCTGTTATAACAAAAATATCATAGTCTGGGTGAATTATAAACAACAGAAATTCATTTTTCATAGTTCTTGATGTTGGAAAGTCCAAGATCAAGGCGCTGGGAGTTTCAGTATCTGGTGAGGGCCTGTTTCCTGGTTCATGTACAAACTATCTTCTTGCTGTGTCCTCACACGGCAGAAGGGGCAAGGGAGCTTTCTGGGTCTCTTTTATAAAGACATGAATCACATTAATGAGGGCCCTGCCTTCATGACCTAGTCACCTCCCAAAGGCCACAACCTCCAAATAACATCACATTGGGGATTAGGTTTCAACATATGAATTTTGGGGGAACACATTCAGTCCACAACACCCTAATTAATGAAATACAATAAGGATTTAATCAAAGCACTATTATATATTTTTACATAACAAATGCAGAAAACTTCCGATACATTATTGAGCAAAGAAGGGGGGAAAAAAGATGTAATTCTGAAAGTGGAAATCTCTGAAAACAAATGAAGAAACATCCATCTTTACAGATAATAATTTGAAAATGTAAAGAAAATTATTTTGGAATGTGGAATATGCTAAAACAATCCTATCAAGTCTCTCGAAGTCAGTAATCCTTGAAGTCTCTTTTGAAGGCTAAAATCCCAAGAATAGAACTATAAATAGAAAAGACTGTTATCATTAAGGCACATCCCTTTAAATAAATCCATTCCTTTTTTCAAATGAAATGAAATCATAGGGCTCTTTCACAATATTTCTATATATGTAATTAAATATTAAATATCAGAGAAGCAAGGAACAATATTGCAATACTTAAAAGACCAGAAGGGATACATATCACTGTTTCAAAATACACTTGAGGAGATATTAAGAAAGAGAAGGATGATAAAAGGGCACCATGTAAAAAGTGCTAGTGTCTATAAAAGTTATGTACCACTCGAGTTTGTCTCAACTGTGCATTCTACACAAAAGAGAAATTTTATCTGCAAGGCATCCTGATGAGAAACTTGAACTGCTGGAAAGGTAAGGTGCTTGTTACAGCATTAAAAAAAAAAGACAGAGAGACAAGAAAGGTAGGGGAAAAGTGGCCTGAGAAGATACGCCAAAATAATAGTCAAAATTGCTGGAATGCTTGTATGCTTCTTTGGGGGAAAACTGCAGTGTTTTTGACTTACAGGAATTATCTTACATAAAAAATTATTTCACTTGTTTCTAACAGGATTTCACTTATGTCTGAAGAGATTTTTGAAGAAACTCTAAGTCCTAATTGAGAGCAAAACAAGAAACAAGGTGTTAAAAAGAAAGTAGTATTTACAAATCTACTTTCAAATTATTCTTAGAAGTCTGACATTACATTCTGGAAATATAATTCCATGTGATAATATGGTTATAATTTAATTTCTTTCAAAAGCATTTTACCAGGGGGCTGGCAGGTTACACAGCTGGTTAGAACACGACGGTATAACACTAAACTAAGGTCAAGTGTTCAGATTCCAGTACCCACCAGCCACCAAAGAATAAAAAAGGCATTTTACCACTCAAAGTGTACAATGGTCAAAAAGGTTTTCAAGCTGTGATTTGAGGAAACTTAGTTGCTCTGAGGTTCCAGAAAAGTTCAAAAGGAAATACAAAAGGACCTCTCCATCTAACCCTTTTTTTAATACCACAGTTCCATGAACAATTCAATTTGGAACAGTTTTAACAGTCTTCTTATTCTACTTCAAAAACAACTGGTGGAGGCACTCTACTAAAAATAATAGCTAAATGTGGATGATTTTAAGCAATCAGGTAAAGGAAAAGTCAAAATGCCATCTGCTCAGACACAACTAAATTCTAAATGTTTTAAACAATATATTGCTGGAGGTGACTTCAAGCAAGGAATAACATCTTAAGAAAAACACATTTGCTGATGCAGAAATTGAAAGGGAATATAATTGAAACTGAAACTTCATTTTAGAAAATTGGATGAACAAAATGCACATTATATTACATGGCATTTTGATGAACAATAAATAACTTTACATATTAAGTAATATAAATGTAAATATCGAGGTTGTGATAATACCAAGGCCCTGATGATTACAAAGATTGTAAAACTCTCCCCAAGGATCAGAAGCAGAGTTTAGTTTACTCAGATCTGTTGACATTAACATCTCATCAGAAAGCACAAAACTCATCACTAAGATCAGATTTTTTTTTTCATAGAAATGTGAAATTATAATACAGTAGTTGATTATATTTTCATTTTTATCAGTTGGAGCAATTTGATTATGTCAGTTGAGAAAAGAATGCCCAAATTTAAATTTGTCAAGAAAGTGTTTTGTTCCTAAAGAGGAATTAGACTGTAAACTCAGAATGTAATTTTATTATGTGATATATAGGGGCAGTTATGGTCAATAATAAGTTTAAAAATGTATTAGACAGACAACTAAAGAAAACCCCTGAAATCTAAAATCAGAGGTTTTTGGGGTTTTTTTCCTAATAATTCTTAGAAAATGTTATGTGATTTATAAAACCACAACAGAAGATATATCTTTTTTATATCAAGATTTCCTCACTTTATAAAATATATAGTATAATTTTGTGGCAACTAGACACAATATCATTGTTCTTTTGAATTCCTGGATCTATGTAGCTTTGACTTGGACATTTTTTAAAAAAATGCATGATCTTACTGAACTCCAATTGTCATTATCATAATAATGAAGATGTATTTCATTTGTCTTTCATTTTAGGATATAAGGCTTTTTGTTTTGTTTTGTTTTGTCTGACTTGACATTCCTAATCATCTTTTATTCTAGTTATCAGGTTAAGGATATGTGTAGCTTTCTTTAGATTGTTTTCAGCATTCTGATAGTCTTATTCAGCAAGCTACCAGTTTTTATGGTTAAAACCAAAATGTTTTTATTTGTTTGCTCACTAGTGATCTTTAATTTGTTTTTAATAACTTTTCTAGAACTTTCTTAAAGATCCATGATATATGTGGTGATGTATTCAGAGTGTTATTTCATTACTTATTTGTGGTAATAGACTAACTACCTTCTCACCTATAACCATTAAAATTAAGAGCTGGAAATTTTCCTACATTAAATTTTGTGTATATTACTATCTACACTTTTTCTTCAATTTATAATGATTTAATTAACATTGGCACACATTTAGAACATTTTAACTGCAATCATTGTAATTAAAAAACAACTTTAATAAAGCAGTGCACAAAGTACAGTTTAAATAGTTTTCTCCCATGCCAGCTCATAGCAACCTTTCTGAGAGTACTGAGCCCCTCACAGCCTCTTTATACAACTCCTTGCTAAGGATTTTCCATATATCTGGGTTGAGGCAATGCCACATTCCTAAGAACCTCTTAACTTTTCTTCAAAGTTTTCTGGTCCCTCTTGCCCTGAATAACTTTTACAATAGGGATGGCCTTACAACTACAATCAGTTTTCTCTAGCTCTTTGGATTTAAATTGGCCACATCATGCTTTTTTATGTTAAATAATGCACATGTACTTTTCTTAATAAATTACACACACACAACTGCACAGTTTAAAAAGATGAGAAAACTTTCATAATTCTCTTATACAAGATTCTTATGACATTATATTCATAGCACAATTATGTATTCTGATTCTACAAATTTTAAATTTTAGCATAACCAGAATATTTCATCTAGTGGATACTTTTATAATTCATTTCTTGAGCTTATAATTCTTCACTAAAATAAATTAATTAGGGTAATTTATGACGTAATAATTAGGCACCACACACACCTCCACACCCAAGTTCGAAGAAGAAGCCAAACTCATTGGAAAGATTATGCTAGATGTCTGGAAGGGGAAGGGAGGTTAGGAGAACTTTGGAGGGCAAGGAGGGTAAGGAAACACTGTTAGAATATTGGAAGGGGTTACAGAAGAAAAGGACAGATATAAATCAACTGTGAGGCAAATGCTCATACTTAAAGAAAAAGGTTTTATCAGCTTAAGAATTAAACAAAATTATCAAATGTCATAAAGTTTATATTTAATTATGATCCATAAGAATATGATTATTTTACTAATTGGTTGTGTTAATTTATATGACAAATCGCATTTAACTTATACTGTTTTTAGTTACAGCACCTTTTTCAAGAACTTAAAATCAAATAACATCTAAAAACAGCACGTCAATAATGATTTTACAGTTTTAATAAACTGAAATACCATCATCATTTTTTAACTTCTTTTAGAAATAACATTTAATTGTAAAGAATACTGTAGTTGTTTCAGGAAAAAAAAATCAATTTTTCATTTTCTTCCTTGAAAACGGGGGGGGGGTGAGATTCCACAGATAACCATTGTAGCACAGATCATCTTTCTGAATGTTTTAAGTAATCACATCTATAATTTCCCACTTTGATATTTTTGGTGATCACACCACGTATAAAGGAGACAAAAGAAAGGAAGACACTTTTATTGAGCTCCTATTATTAACAGTCACTATATTCAATATTTAATCTGTATTGTCTCATTTAATACTCCCAACAGAATTAGGAAGAATTAGTATCTTTATCTTGCAAATGAGGAAACCATTATTTCAAGTGGGTAAATAAGCTCTACAAATTCACATAGGGACTTAAAGCAGCAATTTCATTCTACCCTCTATATAGCTAGTTAACTAAATCAGTCTTCAGGTTTCTCCGTTATTTCAAGTGGGTAAATAAGCTCTACAAATTCACATAGGGACTTAGAGCAGCAATTTCATTCTACCCTCTATATAGCTAGTTAACTAAATCAGTCTTCAGGTTTCTCCTCTCTATAAAAATAAACCAGTTCCTTCAATAACTTCTTCATGGACTAATCATGCATTTTTAATCCTTCCCTCCATAGCCCCTCTAAATCCCCCCCCTTTTTTTTTCATTTTTGGAACACCAAAATAAAACTTCTCAAAATTCTGAAATGATGCTAAACATTTAAAATTCTAGATAGTAACAAAAGAAAATTTGGCCATTAACAGTTTTAATGGGACCAGGATATGGGAATTAGGAGTAAGTTTGAAGGAAAGAGATTTGGGTCCGGTTTGCATTTTACTCTTGATTAAGAACTATTAGAAACAGAAATGGGTCATCAGCAAGTATTTTACTCCGACCACATAATAGAGTGATAGCCACAAAGGGATGTTAATAAAAACAGACTTTCTTTAAGGGCATTATACCTCTGAGACAGAAGCTATTTCCTCACAGTTATAAGACAAACTGAGACCATTAGAAAGCATTAGAAGGTTGGGTTTTGGTATATTAAACAAGCAACTGGATTCACTCATTTTCAGACAGAGGTTTACAATTCATCTGTTCATGTTTATTCATGCCAGTTCTTAGAATAAAAATAGCTAAAAATTCGACCGAGACCCACATTCTTCAGGAAATACAACACATTCACTTGTAAGAAGAAGATGTAAAGTTCTTCAGTTTCAAACTTCTAATGTCAGAGCCTTTTTTTCATATCAACTCTTCCATTAATCCCAACTCACTCAATCTCAAAATCTGTTTCTCTCTCTCTCTCCCCCTTCCTAGTAGAATTTGGAATTATTTTTTTAATTTAAAATAGTTTGATATTTTGCATAGTAATAGTGAGTGCTTATAAGGGCCAAGGTGCTAAGCTCAATCCTCTATGCACATTATCTCATGTAATCATCAAAGAAACCTCATGACACTGGTTCTGCTATCGCTGCTATATTGTAGTGGTTGAACAGCTCACTCTGAATGGTAGAAATGAGCTTTGAACTCAGCCAATCTGATTCCAAAGCCTGCACACCTTTATCACTAAACTAGACTGTCTCCTCTTAAAAGTATACCTACAGAGGCAGCATTTCCAATTAAATCATAACTAACTCCTTACACAGGTTTATTGTTATGGAAAAACTATTTCCATTTTGCAGTGATTTCAGAAACCAGAAAGCCTGTCATTAAATAGTGGCTTGGTTTGATTTTATTTTTAGGTAATTTTTCAAATACAACAAATCAAAATCAAGAGTTACTTAAAGTAATCTAATACTAAAATGGAAAGAAAAAAATACCCAACAAGCCCTAACGGAGCAGCTTTGCAAATGTTAACTCTGTGAACAAAGAGCGTGTCTTATTCAGTGCGGTATCTTTAAATGCAACACTTGGCTCATAGAAAATGTGAATTAAATGAATCATGTAAACGTGACTCTTGATTTCTTGATTTTGAACATTTGAACTAGATTTTCTTCTGTGTTTTAGATTCTAGGTTCTAGCTCCTCAAAGAAAAATGTAAAATACAAACATCCCTCTATACTTTTCATGCTTTGTTCAGACACTTCATGTTTGAGAATGTATTTAACTATTTTGAGAATTTCCTTCAGATCTATTAGATACAAAATATGTCAGGATATTTGTACTAATGTTAAAGCTTAAAAATTGATTTATTCATAACACTAACAGTTGATAGTCATAAAATAACAATATTCTTTGTATGAAGTCATGGCAAGCCTACTCATTATACCTCACCACCCCTTCCCATGACTGTGATCAATACTTTATCTTGGCACTAGTAATTTCAAATAAGTAATAATTTAAACATATGGGAAGCATTTATATATTTTTCCATTTGAAAACAATGGCATATATTTGAAAAATTAGGCTGTGTTCTCATATACTAGGTCTGTGTACTGCTTTATTCCTATACTAGTTCTCAGTAGAGTGAGAACAACAGATGGGAACACAGAATATATTTATTTGTATCAGGATTTTGATATGTAAATTGTTGCTCTAAAAGAATGAGAAATAAACTGACCATCAGATCTCACAAGAATTCCTCTAACTAAAAGACAGACAGAGATAGAGACAGAGACTAGGAACTCCTGAAAGGGATAAGCTTTGACATTTTACTTTCCTATTCGATGTACTCAAACACAAAATATTGTCTCCATTAAAATGCATAAAAATTAACTTCAGGGTATGAAGTGTAAATGTTGCAATAGATTCATTCTGCTAATCTTACAGATGATTCTTTACTCAGGGTGATATTTGTCTTTATGCATTATTAATTTTATAACTCTTCAGCAGAGATAATGATATATTTCCCTATTTATGAATTTTTATCTAAATGTTTATAAATAGAAAATAATTTTAAAAGAAACACACTGTAAAATAGTAAAAAAAAAAAAAAATCCTAAGATTTTTTACTTCTAAAGGTTATATAGCACACAGGTGAAAATGCATTTTTCCCTAACAATAGTTTTAGTCTTGTTTGCTTATACTATAGCATTTCACCAAGTAAATATATAGTAGTAAAATCAGAACATAAAAAATTTTAGGAAACAAACTATAAAGATGAAAGTAAGGAATATATGAACACAGTGTTTGAAATCTAAATACGGTTCTGGTTAGGCAGAATCCCTTGTGGGAAAAAAATTCAAATTTGGAAAAATAGATGTAAAGGCAAAACAAAATTACAGTGTAAATTAAAACATTTAAATATTCAATATTAAAACATTTAAAAATATTCAAAATAATTAGAAATTAAAGTTGTAAACAGTATGAAAATACTTAAAATAATTTAATCTCCCAACACTTGAGAGTGTGAATGACTGACGAGGAGTAAAAAAACAATAGAAAAGGAATAAAGGTAGAAAATGTTTACATATAACAACCCTATTTTAGGTGAGATATGTTCTATAATGAATAGTATGAGGTAAAATGCTACTGTAACTGAATGTTAAATGGCAATCATAGACTAGAAATTTCAACAAAGGCTCAAGTTGAATTTAATTACTTCTAGAAAGGTACACTCCTAATTAACAAACTTAATAGCTGACTGAAGGAATGGTTTATCAGGACTCACCAGTCTCAATGCCCCCAGTCAACACAGCAATAATGACTAATGAGAGAGAATGACCTTTGGGGTAATGTGAATTGAGGTTTAGTCAAAAGAACACGCAAAAATTTAGGGTTGCCTAAAATGTCCCCTCCAATTTATTGAATTAGATCTATTCTTTTTTCTAAACAGTTGGTGACTCACTGGATCCACAGATATTTCATTGCTACCCAGGTAGGAAAACAATGACCAAAATGGAGAGATGGAGGTACTGAGATAAGGAACTCTAGTAAGTAACCAGTCTTCCTAATATCTGATGAAGCAAGGATATGAACTAACCTTGGAGTGTTGGGGATGGATGTGAATAAGGCTGCTGAGCTTAAGCTGATCTGCTAATACCCACCTAGGCAGGTAGCCACAAGGGAAAGGTATCCTAGTAGCAGTCTTTGTTGGGTGTTAAGGAAGAATAAATAAATAAAACAAGTGGACCTGAATCTTAACATGCCTCTTCAGTGATCCAAGAAATGGGGCAACTCTTGCATAAATCTCAAAGGAAAGCACATAGATGCCACAAAGGAGAAGTACAGGCATCAGGAGGCCAGCCACATGGAGGGCATCTGGAGTTAGTATCAGGCTGAGAAGCAGCAACAAATGACAAAAAGAAGACTGATGATCTCATTGAGTCAGGTAAGGAGACATTAGCCCACTCTTGCCACATCACAGATGAAGCTGGCATCTAGAAGTGGGAGAGAGAAAAGGTGTTTGGAAGCCCACCCACACCCCAATATTCTCAAAGTTGCAAGAGCGTAGATGGTAAATGTAGAAAAGCTTTGAGTGAAATTTGAGTCAGACATTTTTAAACGAATAGAAATAGAACAAACTAATAACCCATGTAGCTAAAAAGTTATGGCATTTGTCCAAGAAAGAGTCAAGAAAGATGCCACCTTGTAAGAAAAAAGGGGAGAAGTTTCATTATAACATAGTTCAGGCAATTACTAGAAAAAATTAAAATGATAACCTATTTAAATAACGACATGCTGTAACTCCTCAAGAAACCTGTCACTCTATTCAGTGGTATAATTAGAGTAATATTATTGTGATCATCTTTCTGGATAACACCATGGATCATAAAGCTCAGGTGTCTACCTCTGAGAAATGGCACAAGAATGTATTGTTAAAAGTGTGTGGCACACCCAGAAATAGTTATGCCCATAATCCAAAGTACTGGAAAAATGCATTTATTCAATAAATGTTTTTTTCAGTGCTTCATATGAGCCAAGCACTATTCTGAGTATGCCCATAATATACTGAAACAAGAGATTTCAGTGATGAGTAAACAGAGTCAGACATGTCCTTGGTCCTTCAGAGCTATCATATATTGGGAATAACGATAGTCAAGGAGGAACTCTCTGAGGAAATGATATTGGAATAAAGAATAATAAAAAGGCACCAGCCATGTGATGATAATCTGAGTGGCAGGGGACAAGGCAAGGTATCATAAACTGAACTGTGTCCCCCAAATTGCATAAGTTGAAACCCCAATGTGACTATATTCGGAGATACAGCCTTTAAAAAGGTGATTAAGGTTAAATGATGATATAGGTGGGGCCCTTATAATGTCCTTATAAGAGGAAGGGACACCACAAGTTTGACCTACGCAGTTAACAATGATCAAGAGAAGGAAACAGATTTGGGGTACATTTTGAAGGTAGGGCCTACAGAACTTGTTGAAGAATTGATGGGAAAAAAGTCAGTTACCTGTTTGCCCACTAGCTACAAGTCTCTACATTCTAATAGTGAGACCGGCATCACAAGATTGAGATATCTACGCTGTGATTTCTTAAAATGAAGACAGGTTTTGTTAACAATGATTTAAGTACAAACTCTTATGGGGATTATATTCAGATTACATGAAAGCAATTAAAAAAACAAAACAAAACCCTAAAGGTAGGTCTTAATGCTTTCATCAGATCTCCTCCAGCATGTAACTCTTTACCCACAAGGCAGTGTAAATCTCTTCCTGTGAAACCTCTCCTGGGTAATACACAGAGTTTATATACTTCATGAGCCGGAATAATAGCATTGCTCACTTCAGGACCTCTACTGCTAAACATATTATATATAATTCTTAACTTTCTATCCTTGTTTGCACTTATTGATATAGTTTTGTCTCTCCATCACGTATTTTCTTGAGCCTTGATCCATGCTCCCATGGACTCAGGTACTCTGCAGGCCCATTTAACTTTTTGTAAACTGGACTAGAAATGGTGTACTTTTCAAGCTTGCCCAGGCTTACATGACACTTTGTCCTGTCATTTTGATATAATGACTTCGTCTGTGAACTTTCTGCATGCATTATTCTTATCTTATTGTTAGTGGATCCAGCTACATCTATGACGTTACTTCAAAAAGTTCATGGTGAGATTCGTATTATCTTTTAATTCTATTTTCCACAACCTTTTGAAGTATCCTTGTATATTTTCATCTTCTAGCATTTATTCTGTGGGTTTGCTGGGGTCATGTGATATAGCCTGGATGTGGCAAGGTGACTCTGCTTTAGTCCCTGAATCTGGTTGGACTTGGCTACTCACTGCAGTCTGGGGTTCAGTCTGCTCCAGTAAATACTAGGAAAGCTTTCTCTCATGGTATTGACAGAGGTTCAAGAGAATGAACAAAAGCAAGCTAGGCTTCTTGAGACATAGGCTCAGAACTGTCACACTGTAACTCAGACTCTTATCCCATTGGCCAAAACATGTCATATAGCTGAGACCAATATCAAGAAGTCTGGAAAAATACTTACCCTTTAGTGGAAAAAAAATGCATAGGAGAAAAACATGACTATAAAGAGGGGTAAAGGATGAGGACCAATAATTTAAGTGGTCACACTTGTAGTCAAATATCACACCTCTATTCACTGGTCTCTAATTATACAGATTAAAACAGGTGCATAATTAATCATGATAAATAGACTCACAGGAAAAACAAAAATATAAGTGTGTTTATAACTATATACATATACATAATATATACATATACATTGTGTGTGTACACATGCTCTCCAGTTTATTAAACATCTTTACACATTAAATCTATCCTATTGGTACTACTTCTTTTGGCCACAGCATTGTAACAGGGAATAAATTTATATTCCCTGCTGAAACAACTAAAAATCTGGACAAAATATGTGATTACTAAAAGAAAGAAACAAAATAATGTTATTGCTCCAACTTACGCCTCCTGCAGCACAGGAGGGGGAAACTAGGTAGAGACTGGCAGTCTTCTTGAGATGAGGAATTATAGCCGGGAATCTGGGGAAGCTAAGACAGCAAGAATCCACATGAGAAAGTTCACTAGAGAGTTGACTGATGAAAAAAGAGAAAACTTCAAGATCTGCAGAGAGCCCCCTGGAGTAGTTAGCCAAGTGATGATTGACACATATATGTGAGAAAATTACCCAATGCCAAGGAAAGAATCACCTAATAGGATCAGAAAGATCTTGCTTCAATACTTGAAAAAATGATCAGATAATCAATAACAGTGATACATATAAATAGAGTCCCCAAAAGAGATGAAAAACAGAGAAAATAATTAAAAAAATAAGCAAAGACTTCCTACATTTAATGAAAAACACAAAATCACAAATCCAAAAAAGCCTAATGAACATCAAGTACGAGAAAGATGAAAAAAATAAATAAATAAGGCACATCACAATAAAACCTGTGACAGTCTTAAAAACAGCCAAAGATGAATTTCTGTCATGGTAACAAAGATAAGGATAACAGCAGATTTTTCACTGGAAACAATTTATGGTAAAAGACGATGGGGCAGTACACTTCAAATATTTAAAGGAAAACAAAACAAAAAACCTGTCATCATAGAATTCTTTGCCCAATAAAATAAAATCTATCTTTCTAGACCTAAGGTACAATAAAGAGCTCTTCAAACACACAGAAGGTGGAAGAATTAATACCAGAAGAAATGTGATACTAGATGGGAACCTAAATCTACAAAAAGGAATGTAGAGCACCAGAAATGATAATTATGTAAACAAACATGAGGATGTCTTATTATTATAAATCTCTTTAAAAGATAATTAACCATTCAGAGAAAAAACAGCAATAGCTTCTGTGGTTTATAACATGTATACTAGTGACATATATACCAACAATATCACAAAGGCCAGAAGGGGAGAAATGAAAGTACACAGTTGTAAAGTTTCTATATCACACAGGAAACTACATAAAATCACTGAAAGGTAAACTTTGGTAAAAAAATAAATTATAAACTCTAAAGCAACTACTAAAATAACATGAAAAAAGAGTTACTAAAAATAAGCGCACAAAGAAGATAAAACAATTCAACAAAGAGAGATAAAATGGAAGGAAAGAAAAATAAAGTGAGCACGGAATAGACAGGCAAACAGAAAACAAATAGCCATATGTTAGATTTAAACCCAACCATATGAATAATTACATTAAACTGCTGTGACCTAGGCAAAACTATAAGGCAGAAACTCTGAGTGTGTAAAAAAAAAAAAAAAAAAAAAAAAAAAAAAAAAAGATAAAATGGAAGGAAAGAAAAATAAAGTGAGCACGGAATAGACAGGCAAACAGAAAACAAATAGCCATATGTTAGATTTAAACCCAACCATATGAATAATTACATTAAACTGCTGTGACCTAGGCAAAACTATAAGGCAGAAACTCTGAGTGTGTAAAAAAAAAAAAAAAGAAACAAAACAAAACAAAACAGTGAAAACAACAACAAAACACCACCACCAACAACAAAAACAAAAAAGAAAACCCATGACCTAACTACATGCTGCCTACAAAGAAAGTAAAAGCCATCTGAACTGTGAAGTCCAGAATGAAAAAATATGTATGTACCATGCTAACAGAAATCCAAAGAAAGTAAGAGTGACCAAATAGTAAAGAACATTATCAGGAATAGAGAGGGCAACTTCATGATGAAAAAGTGACCAATTCATCAAGAGAATGTAACAATCCTAGATGTTTATGTACCTAATAAGAGAACTTTTAAAACACATGAAGCAAACACTGATAGAATAACAAAGGGAAATAAATAAATTCGAAATTATAGTCAGAGATGAATATTTCAATAACACTCAATTTTTGATAGAAATACAGATAAAATTGTTAAGTACGTAAAATACTTGAACAACCGTACCAACAAATTTCACCTGACATGTATAGAACACTCTACTTAAAACCAGAGTATACATTATTTTCAATTACACATGGAATGTTGACCCAGATAGACCATATTCTGGGCAAAAACCAAAAATCTCAATAAATTCAAATGGATTCAAGTTATACAAAGCACATTCTCTAATCACCCAGGAATTTACATTAGAAATCCATAAGAGAGGAATATGTTAGCATTCTATAAATATCTGGAAAATAAATATAACAAATCTAAATAAACCATGAGTTAAAAAAGACAAAATCACAAATTATATTGAACTGAATGAAAATTTGAAAACAACACACCCAAATTTCTGATGCAACAATGTAGTACTTAGAGATAAATTTATAGCACAACATGCCTATATTAGGAAGGAATAAAGGTCTCAGTGGCCTCAGCTTCGACCTTGAGAAACTAAAAAAATTTTAAAAAGAAGAAAAATGAAACTCAAAGTAAGTAGAATGAAAATGATAAAGATCAGAGTGGAACTCAAATAGGAAGCAGGAAAACAATAGAGAAAAATAAATAAAATCAAAGTTGCTCTTTAAGAATATCACTAAAATCAATAAATCTCTACCTTAGATGAGCTAGAGAAAGAGAGAGAGAGAAAGGAAGGACGAGTGAGAGAGGGATGGGGGAAGATGGAAAGGCAAAAGGGGAGGGGGGTGGGAGACAAGAAGGGGAAGAGAGCATGAGGTAGGGAAAACATAATTACTAATACCAGGAATGAGAGAGGTCAATTACAATAAAGTCTACAGATACTAAAATAAGGGTTTATTATAATCAACTTTATGCCAATATATTGGACAAATTTCTTGAAAAACACAATCTACCAAAGCTCATTAAAGAAGAAATATATAATCAGAATATTCCTATACCTATTAAAGAAATTGAATTTGTAGTTAAAAACTTTCTCAGAAAGAAAACTCTGGGCATGGATGGCCTCATTGGCAAATTCTACCTAACATTCAAAATAGAAATACTACCAATTCTGAACAAATATTTCCAAAATATTGATGAGTAGGAAATAACACTCAACTTATTCTATGAGTTTTATATTACTCTGATACCAAAATTCAAAAAAGATATTACAAGAAAAAAAATTACAAGCCAATAGCCCCCATGAACATAGACAGAAAATACTCTTAAAATTTTTAGGACATGAAATGCAACCATATTTATAAAGAATATTAAATCATGACAAAGGGGAGTTTATCTTAGGAATGCAAGTAACATCACATTTAAT
This sequence comes from Galeopterus variegatus, assembly GCF_000696425.1. NCBI lineage: Eukaryota > Metazoa > Chordata > Mammalia > Dermoptera > Cynocephalidae > Galeopterus > Galeopterus variegatus. Next base: position 124,876 of record NW_007731618.1, read on the forward strand.
GGTGAGAGAGTAAATGCTTCTCTAAAATCACAAACAAGGCAAAAATGCCTGTTGTCATTATTTGTACTCAACACGTCCTGGAGGATCCAGACAGTGAAACAGGAAAGAAGAAAAAAAAAAAAAATATCCAACTTGGAAAGGAAGAAAACTTTTTTTATTCGTAAGTGACATGAAAAATATAAACTAAAAAAAGCCTATGGAATGTATGAAAACATTCTAGAATGAATAAGTAAGTTTAGGAAGGTTTCAAAATACAGGATCAATACACAAAAATTATTTGTATTTCTCTACATGAACAACAAAGAGTTGAAAATCAAAATAAACAAAATGATATTCATAATAATATCAAAATATGTCATATTAGGGATAAATCTTCCAAAAGATGTGGAAGACTTGTACATTAAAAACTAAAAAAATATTGCTGAGAGAAATTAAAAAGACATGGAGAAATATAGTATACTCCCGAATCAGAAGACAATATTGCTAGGATGTCATTTCCTCCAAATTGATCTATAGATTTAACTCAATCTCAATCAAAATCCTAGTAGTTTCTTTTTTGGTATAAATTTAAAAATTGATTCTCAGATTCATACGGAAATGCAAAACACCATTTTATTATTTTAATAGCCACAACAATGTTGAAAAAAAAAAGAGAACAAAGTTGGAAGACATAATTCCTGATTTATTACACAGCTCCATTAATCAAGATATTTTTGTATAGATGTTAACATATACAAGTAGATCGATGGAACAGAATAAGAAGTCTAAAAAAGATTCACACACATATGCTCAATTTATTTTTTGCAAAGGTTTAAAGACAATTCAGTGGAGAAAAGAGAGCCTTTTTAACCAGTGGTGCTGGAAGAACTGGATATCTACAATCAACAGCAACAACAAAACATATCCACATTTCCCACCAAATGAAAAAAATAAATGCTAGAATCCTAGATCTAAATATAAAACCTAAAGGAATAAAATGTCTAGAACAAAATATAGGAGAAAAGCTTTGTAATTTATGAGTTATGCACATAACAACTATGACAAAAAAATACTACCACCCAAAAGAAAAAGTCTGTATAAAAATAAATAAGAAAACTTCATAAAAATTAGAAACTTCTAGTCTTTGAAAAATACTGTTAAGAGAAAGAAAAGACAAAGAACGAGGGAAATTAGCATCAAATCATATATTTGTTAAAGGACTTGTTTTCAGAATGTATAAAGAACTGAAATCTCAAGCACATGTAAACAAACAACCCAATAAAAATCGGCAAAAGATTCAAACAGGCACTTCACCAAACATGACTTATAAGTACATGAAAAAAATGCTCAACATCCTTAATTACTGGGAGAAGTAAAATTACAAACACAATGAGATAGCATAACGCATTTTTAGAATGTGTAAATTTAAAAAGACTGATCATGTCAAGTGTTGGTGAGAATGTGAAACCACTGAAACTCTCATACACTTCTGGAGGGAATGTAAAATGGAATAACACCTTTGAAAAACAGTTTGGCATTTTCTTTAAAGTTCATCTATACATCTATCACATGACTCAGACATTCCATCCACAGGTATTTACCTGAGATAAATAAAAGCATATGAGTAATTAAAGAATTGTACACAAACTTCTTAGCAACTTTATTTGTAACAACCCCAAACAAATGTCTTCCAACAACTGAATGAATAAACAACTAGTGGTATATCCAAGCAATGTTCTACTACTCAGCGATAAAAATTAATGAACTATTGGTACATACAAGTATACGAATAAATATCAATATAATTATGCTGAATTAAAGAAGGCAGACAAAAGAGTGCACACTGTAAAATCCCTGTGATATAAAATTCTAGAAAATGTTAACCAACGTAAATGGACTTATGTAGAGAGCCAAAGTGACTGGCTGCAGGGAGGAGCAGGAGAGATGAATTACAAAGGTCCATGAGAAAATACTTGGGTATGATGGATGTGTTCATTATCTTGATTGTGATAATGGGCTCATGGCTTTATACATACGTCAAAACTTACCAAAGTGCACACTTTAAAGTACAGTTTATTTTGTGTCATTATACTCTATACAGCTGTTATAGGTAAACCTTATTGTATTTGTCTCTTGAATTTTAATTGAATTTTGCACATTTTATTCTAAAGTAAATAAATCTTTTTATAATATAAATAACTCTTTTTTGTTAGAACTTTTAATATCCAGTTGACTTCTTTTCTGGGACATTCACATTAATTAGGCAATAATCTCTATAAGATAAAGAGTTTATCTCCATTAAAACTCAAGTAATTCTTAAGGCAATATATTTCTTATTCATCTAAAAAGAATGGAGTATGGAAATCCAAAGGGGAAAATCACTTCAAATGATCGAAACAAAATATATCTGGAAAATAATACATTTAACAGTATAAGGGGAAAAAAATAATGTATATTCTGTTGAAAATATTGATATTCAGAGAAATATCTCTGAATCCTTTGCCAAAAATTCAGATTTTTTTCAATTAAAATCAGAAGTTACTTTTTTTGATGGAAGATATATTAATTGAACTCATAATAAGAGACTTACACAATTTAATTTCTATATAAATTACTACTTGAATATATAAAGTATCAAATATAAATATTAGTTCAGCAAAAATAAAAATTGAAAGAAATAATCATTCAACCAGTAGCAATAATTAAGACTACCACTTTAAAGATTTTCTAGATGCAAAAATGAGAAAACATTGTTATAAGAGTTATAGCACACAGTTTAATTTAATTCCAATTCATTACTGTTTAACCCTCTCCTTCAGTGTTAGTGTACCCCATTATCTTCTCTCTATTCACTGTGTTTAGTATGTGAGTCACTATAGGCAGGAATCATCTTAGAATACCAACACCTACAGTAGCTGCTCCAGTAACACACAGCTCTTCAATCTTTATTTCACTGACCACTTTGAAAATTTCCTTTTGTACTTTAAGGTTAATCGAGCTGTTGATTTTTCTTCAGGAGAATGAACAGTAGAAGAATGAAGAGATGGCAAGTTAGCCAAATGGTACAAGTACACCAAGGAAACACAATAACAAAGCCATTCTGAAATGGAATGTAATAAGGTTGAATTTTCTTAAACGTTTTTCCTTAATTCAAAAATTTCACTTTGTACAGATCTTATTCTTCTATCAGTGAAGGTTTTCTGTTTCTAATTTATTAAAAATGACATGTTCTGTGAGCTGGGCAAACTTGATAATGCTCTCAGGGCCTTGAGCCACTTAAAAGACATGGGGAGAGTGGGGAGCTGTGCCTTCTGGATGTGACACAGGCTCTCCTGCACCGACCTCACCAAGCAGTGTCCATGCCTCTCTCCAGCCCCATCTATTCTGCACATTCTAACATCCCTTTGGATTAGCATTATAAGCTCACGGCATTTCACAAACTTATCTTATTTTAACTAACCATATATATGTCTTTTTAACATTAAAATTGGATATAAGAACAGTTTTAATGGCTTTTTGTTTTTGCCCTTTTAAACTTTACTCTTTTATTCTAAAAGCATCTTTATTTTGGCTTTGAAAAGATGGTACAGATAGATCCTGATGGTTTTCCTGTATTAATCCTGTATTAAGAAGTGGATTTATTCACTTACTTATTTTGGATTTTTTTCTTTCTCTCTCTTTTTTTTTGTTTATTGAAACATAATTGTACATATCTGTGGGGTACAGCATTGAATATCAACAACTGTATGTATAGGGTAATTAGTACATTCAACAATGTAATCATATTTTGTGACCCTTTACCAATTTCTTGCTAACCGCCTCCCCCTTCCCATTTCCCACCTCTGATGGCCGCATTTCCATTCTCTCCTCTTGAAAGTTCAATGGGTTATTGTGATTGTTATATCTTTCTTTTTAAAATTTATTTATTTTTTTTAGCTCCGACTTATGAGTGAGGACATGCAGTATTTCTTTTTCTGTACCTGGCTTAAAGAAATGGATTTAGCTACAATCCAAGCATTCTTGTACCCTTTTGGAAAAGCATGCAAATGTATATAATGTTACTGCAGAAAAGTCCTATAGATGTTTGTAGGCCCTGTTTAGTGATAGTGCTACAAAAAATACTTTCAAGGTTTTACCTTTGGACTGATTTTTTCAATGTATCATACATTTCCATTGCTTTTATACAGTGTAAAATTTTATCAACGCATAAGACTTTTATCTACAATACCTTTGATGTATAATATTACTTTCTTTTTTAAACATAATTCTTTGTTCCTAATTTTAATTCATAATTTTCTATGAAATGGGAGTGAAAGTGTTGTCGAACAGAAGAAATTATTTGTAATTATTGTATTCTCCAATAATAAAACTTTTGTCAATAATCTTCAGTTTAATTTACTCATCCTTGGAGGGATCTTCTAATGGCATCATTCTAATTAGAATTAACACTTTCATCCTGCCTATGAATAATATATAATATTCTTATATAATAAGACAAACTTTCATATGCTGACAATCTGGGAAAATTGTCAAGCTGTTGCAGCAAAATTAAGGCATTTTTCACAAAATACTACTACTCCGTGGCCATCAGACAATAAATTCATAAACATTCATTGTTATTACATTAAGGAAAATTCTCTCAAGAAAGCATTGCTGTTTCCTTTAGGAATTCTTAAATACTTTGATCACCATCCTTTGAAGTAACATTCTTTTAAAGAGATATTACACATGCATTGTTGGACTTTCTTCAATGTGTTATTAGTAGGTATAGAATAGTTACATGGTATGTTTTCCAGTTAGCAGACAGATGATTAAATTGAGTAAGCATCACTAATATCTATGTTTCAAAGATCACTATCCCTTCCTAAGTATTCCAGGTATACACACAAAAAAGAACCTTAATGGAAGAAGACATGTATTAGGCAATTACTTACTCAATTTCACCCCATCAAGTTTTTGCATATTTATCCCAGAACATATGGAAGGAAGGAAGGAAGGGGATCTTCTGTGTGAAGAGTAAAACTATTCAAATTGTGAACAGCATGAAGTAGACTGACACTCCTTAGGAAGGAGATAATAAATGATCACAGTAAAATATTGAAAATTATTTTAAGTTTAAATGTCAAACGATTTCTCCAAACTCTTGGTTGTGATGGATTAGAATAAATGGCTTGAATATCTATTTATCTATCAAAAGACAACAGGTATAAGAATGGGAAAATATAATCACAATTCTAAAGAAAATTTTAATCAAGTACACAGTATAAGAAACTTCAAATATAAATGAACATAATGATAAAATATTCACTGTCCAGGTTAAATTGATTTCTTTAAAGGGCAAAAATAAGAGAGATTGTGGGGGATAGGGGAAGGCAGATAGAAAGTGAAGCATAAAAATAAATGAATGGCAAAATACAGTAATAATAAATTTGCAAGGGGGCACTACAAAAGATACATACCAAAGACAAAAAACAAAAACAAAATTCTCATGCATACCTAGAGCATTACATATAATATGCTTTATAATTGGAATAAATCTATGATTTGGGTTGAAAACAAATTATTATACCTTAAGCAGGTACGATATATTACTTATTTTATAAATATCTTTGTAAAAAGACACTTGTTTAAGATTATCAATAACTTGGAGAGAATTTCAAAGAATGCACATTTTAAACATATTTTATAACATAACAAGCAACATATATAATGTTTTGGCTTCCATGTAAATGTTTGTTCCTCATGAAAAGCAACAGCACAATTATTTAAATAGTATTGTATGGCAAGGTCTTGTGTATTGTTTGACAGGGTCCATGGTAATTAACAGCAATTCATAGTTTCCTAGGATGTGATATATATACAATAACTGTTAAGCCTACATCATACCTTAAACATATATCTGGTATTGATGAAAGTTCAATGTAATCTACATGTAGAGAGCAAAAAAATGTGAATGTACTGGTTACTGCATCTATGATTCATATAATATTTGTTTTCTTGTAATTTCTAAGTAAAAGATAATCAGAATTTTACTTATTTGCTTCTGTGCATTCTTTTACACATAGATATAAACTACTAACTCAGAATTTTTTTAACAAATACATTTTCAGTGTCTGGCATGACAACTAGTCAAGATGCTGCAGAATGAAAGAAAACCTCTTATATTGTTGCTAATGATCTGCTGACAGTCTAATTGTCATTACTTGAAAGATTATCTGTAAGTCTCATATTTTTGGTCTTCAGTTACGTTATGATGTGTCTAGGTGTGGATTTGTTTTTTTTCCTTCTCATTCTGTCTTTTTAACCTGAGAGAAAGAGAGAGATAGAGAGAATACTGATTTCTTCTATTCTATGTTTCTAGAATTCTCATTATATGTTTGTTGGAGACTTTCAATCTATCTTGTCTTTGAAATGCTTTTTTGAACATTTCAACCTCAGCACTAATTTCTGGTTATGAATTTTCATTTGACTATACCTAATTAAGAGTTTACCTCATCTACTGAGATATCTTTATCTTCGCTAGTTTTAGTTTTTTTTATTCTAGCTTTGTATTGTTTAATTTCTGCCTACTTTGTTTCATAATTTTTCTCTTTCATAGATGTTATTTTATTCTTTATAGATTTTAAAGTCACATTCAAATTGATTTTGGATTCAAACTAATCTTCTGATTTCTTACTGTGTTGGCTATATTTCCAGGCATTTGTGTTCACCATGTGCTCTGGAGTTGTAACTTGTAGGTTGACTTGTCTGGGAATTTCATATTTTGTTGTTTGGTTTCTGTTTCTGTTGTCTTTTCCTTTCTTTCTTTTTTTTTTTTTTTTTAATTTGGAAATTTTGGAATTGCACCAACAAAGTTTCCTGAGGCCTTTAAAGAAAAACTTACAAAGCCTAATAAATTTACCAAAGAATTCATGTTAGCATTACTGGTTGACAAGTAGTTTCACTTCATACAGTGATTCGGAGACCCAGACTTCTTGCATTTAGTAAAGCAACCATCTCTTAGAGCCCTGCTGTGTCCAGCTCTGAAACTGGAGGAGGCCCATGTCTTTCTTAATCAACTTGTATTTGAAGAGATACATGTCACTTCTTATCACATACTATCAATGAGAACAGTTATATGGCCACACATAGCTGCAAATAGGGGTGGAATGCTATTAAATGTTGTCCCTGGCTCAACGGTCACTTTCCAGCAACAATTATCTGCCATGGAAGAGGAGGCCCAAATTTTTGTAGATACTTGGTTATCTCTGCAACAGTCTGCCACTTTATCCATAAAATGTACATGCTCATCTTCAAATATCTGATAATTCCAAGTTTCCTTCATCAGGTTCAAATATGTCTTCTTGTCATCTGGTGACCCACAAAGTAAATGGCTAGCCATCTACCCCAAATGTAAAGTATATGATGGTGGAAATAAATAGAAAACTCCCATTCAGAAAGGGAAATAATAGAAAACACACAGCTGTGATGGTGCCATAGCAATTATGGAATCTTCCTAAGCAGGCTTTGTGAAGATCTCCAACAGATGCAGAAATTGATTCATGACATGCTCTTATCCACTGTTCTCAGTGGCCCCTGACTCCACCATCTGTAAGCTTCTGTTACCATCCATATCTCTGACAGGAAAGAAATAATCTTTTCCCCAACTATATATAATGAGTGGCAGAGGAAAGAGAGCATATAAAGTACACAGGGGCTTCTTAAAAGTCTTGGCTTAGAAGTGACATGTAAATTATACCCTCAATTTTCATACTTGTAAAAATTATATAATCAATAAAGATTTTTAGTATAAGCTTTAATATCAAGTTATGTCAAGTACAGATAATCAGGATTTTTTTAATCAACAGACAAGCTATAGGCTAAGATATATTCAAGTGTTTCATGAAACAGATATAAACTGATCTAAGTATGCGAAATAAAATATTAAAAGTTATTTCCATAAACTCAAACCTTATTCTCTTTCAGTAGAAATAAACAGGATTCAACTATTTTGAAGAAGGTGTAATTATTTCCACCTAGAACCCACAAATAACAACAGGGACCATTAGGGTAAACCGTCCACTGGGATATTATGTAGTACATTGAAGGTATAATGGCAAAAATTTTCAAAGAAACAGATCTCACTTTTCATTTTATAAAAATGTAGTATAATTATAAAATATTGTACTTAATAAATCAGTACATAATTCAGATTAAATCATATTCCAGGTATCATAACAACTATAAATAGTAAAATTATGATGTATCTTAAAATGTAGGGGCTAATTTCATATTATAAGTTCTTTCACTATATATCCAGACATACCACTGGAACTATACAGGTGTGACTGTGTATCCTACACATGAACAAAAATATAATTGCATGTTTAAGATATTCACATATCTAAGCTCTAGGCAAGTATATTTAAAAGGACAAGAAAGTTTAAGTTTCCATGAATAGGCTGTTCAAAGCAAAAGCCAAAGGAAAAACTTGATATAGAAAAAGCAGTAGGTGAGACAAGGCTGAAGTTTTAAGATATCTTGTATCTCTTGAGAAAAGCATTCTTGATTTCATTTATTGTAAAATTACTATGACTTCCTGGGGGTTGGAGATGAACTCAAATACACATTCTAGCGATACCAGGAGACCTACTTAATATTTTTGAGTCCTTTGTGATGACTTATAACAAAAATTTTTTACATTACTCATGTTCTCAATTATGTATGTGACATTTTAAAGAAGTAGTTCTTTTTTGTACTCATTTACTTTCCCTTCAACATATAATACCAGAATAATTTCAGCATATACAATGGAAAACTTTAAATAGTTTTCAACCATGATTCTGTTTGAAAAATAAATTCGATAACCAGTTACTATTTTCAATCTGAGCTTAGCACAAACTATCTTTTTTTAGAATGAATCTCAATAAATAAGGAATATAGTGTTACTGGAAATGATAGTCTCAGTTTCACAGGGAACTATAGAGTGGTGATAAATTTAAAGGGATGGAGATTTCCAGTTGCCAGTTGCTTTACACAGGGCCTCCTACCATATAAAGAAGCCTGCAGTACCAACAACTGATGGGAACTGTGGGACCATAAAAACAAGCTCTGCTTTATCTTCAACTGCGGAGAAGGAAAAAGCATGATTTATTCCCATTATTTGACAGTATCAAAAGTGAGTGCTAAAAAAAGGCCTCCTACCATATAAAGAAGCCTGCAGTACCAACAACTGATGGGAACTGTGGGACCATAAAAACAAGCTCTGCTTTATCTTCAACTGCAGAGAAGGAAAAAGCATGATTTATTCCCATTATTTGACAGTATCAAAAGTGAGTGCTAAAAAAAGACATGAAAACCTCTTGAAAGATGCAAACCCTGTTGTGTTGTTGGATAGAGATAAACAACTATTGTGTTGAACAGAATTCATTAAATAGGATCAGCATTTTTGTTTGTTTTGTTAAAATGACTAATATCCTCTTCTTTGGACTGAGCATCCCTCCAAAACTTGACCCCCACTGTGACAGTGTTAAGAGGATAGGAAATCCTATTATGGTAATTGGGAGGTGGGACCTTGAAGAGATGATTAGATTGTAGCACCATGCCATAGTTAATAGATTAATAATGGTGGCCAGGGGCGTGGTTCTGGGGGCTTTAAAAGTGCATGAGGAACTCCGTCTCTCTGCTTTGACATTTCCCGCCATGTGAGACCCCTGGGTCACTGTTGCCACCACCAAGGGCTTCAGTAAATATATTCCCTAGACTTTGGACTTCTAGCCTCTGAAACTGTAAGCAATAAATTTTGTTTTCTTGATAAATCACCCAGTTTCAGGTATTTTGTTATAATCACCAGAAACAGACCAATCCATCCTCCTTTCTTTGTTTTATTTGTATTCTTGTTTTAAAGTTAGCTACTATTGGGGAAGGGTTACTTTTTACCCTGCCACAGTGAAAAAGGCTATATTCTTTATTTCTATTTTGACTAATTAAATATTTTTAATAAAATTAAATGTAAAAAATGGGTTGATTTATAAAACTTTGAAATGGCAAGAAATATAGCTTACACAAGAACTTTTCTAAAAGTTCTCTATTAATTTAATAATTGCATTATTACCAAGAGCGTACTCTTTTTAAAGTCTAATTGTATTTAGGTATACTCATATTCACATGTAATTATAGATTGCTAATGTGAACTAATTTGCTATCCATATGAAATACTATACTTAATTACATAATTTTCAAAATTAACCTACAAAATAAATAGAATACATTACTTACATAAATATTTTTATTCATATTTGTCATGTTTTTCAGAACAACTCTTGTATCTACTGAAGTGACCATAAATTTGTCTTATATACCTATTCATGAGATATGTTATATTAACATATTTCCTAGATGACTCATTTTTGGTTCAACAAAGTAATTTGTCCTTGATATATTATTACTTTAATGTTGAATTATATATTTTTCTTAAATTTATTAAAAAGTAGGATGAGGATTTACTATCTAATGCAATGAAGTACAGATTTGTTTTGAGTGATATAAAGAAAAACAAAATTTGGAGTGACATAAAGAAATAGTAGAATAAATTTGGAAGAATATTTAAAAGAAACAATAAAAGAGAACAATATCTGTGGCAGACATTAAAATATATTCAAGGAAGAATATTTAAAATGTGTAGTATTAATTCCCAAAGACAAATATTTATCAATGTTACTGAGTAGAAAGGGAAAAAAAATAGACCAAATTGCATGAACTATGGTAAAATAGAGATTAGCAATTAATGGGAACAATAGATGGATGATTTAATACAGTGGTTCTCAGGTTATAGGGATTGAGATTGGGTAGAGGGAGCCCCAGAGGAGTCACTGTCACAATTAAAGGCAGCTGTCTTTAGAATGTAGGAAATTAGTATACATTGTACCTCAGGGCAATGATTGATTTGGGGGCAAGAGAAGTCCTACAGAGACTTTTTTTGTTGTAGCACAATGAAGACTAAAGCAAAGTTGCAACAAAAAGATGCTGACCCTATAGGTTACATGTTAATATTTTCACAAAAGTTTATGATAAACTAATTTTTGAAGAATAAAAGGTGAAAGAGAAACATTACCAAAGTATTAAAAGATGAAATTTATAGCCAAAATTTGCTCTTATTTGTTTTATTCAGAGGGTATCATCTAGGCATTAAATATGGATTCTAGGCAATCAAAGAAAAATCCTAGATTATTTCTGATATCATGTAATAACCTATAACATGAATTGGCACACCACAGCCTGCTTTCTAATCTTAGCCCAGTTTTGTTGTAGGCCTAAACGAAGCAATTGAGGGAAAAAACATATAAAACAAAGCGTTTACGTGGGCCAAAGTTGTGGACCGCAGCCAGGCAGTCACAGATTCAAGTTGGCCTGAATATGTGCTTTCCTTATCACCAGTTATAGACAGACTTTCAAAGGGAAAAAGGAGAAGTCAAGCGAGCAGTTCCAAAGTTATCTGCCACGAATTTACATTGGTTCACTAAAATAACATAAGTTACTAATTAGCTATACATTGTTCTTTGCATCATAAATTCCAGAAACACTGCAATAAAGAAAAAGTGAGGGTCACATTTTACAAATTATGGTAGCAACATTTGGGGAATTTGTACCTGTTGCTGGGGAATACTGTTGCTGAAACACACAATTTAGCAATTATCCTAGATATGGGTGTGGAAGGGACATAATTGCAGCCCCAAACTCATCTCTCTCTCTGGGCCTAATAAGTTTAACAGACCTCACATTCCTTAGATTGCTCTCAGTCACTTTTCTTTCTCACTGTAAAAAAAAGTTTTTTGGAACACAGCTAATTCCATTCATTTACACAGTGTCTGTGGCTGCTTTCAAGTTACAACAATGTAGATGAATAGTTGTATCAGAGACCACATGGCCTACAAAGCCTAAAATATGAAGGTACTTCAAAAAGTTTGTAGAAAGATTAGTATTATCTTTTAATTCTATTTTCCCATAAAGTTTTTGAAGTACCCCTGTAGATTCTCATAATATTTTCAGAATGTTGAGGAAAAATAATAGTCACCTAGTATTGCTAGGTGAAGAGGCAGGGCAAAATAAAGGTATTTTTAGACATCCACTAAATAAAGACCTTAATCACTCATAGAACCATGCCAAAAAAACTACCAAAAGACATACATCAGCAAAAAGAATGTCTGAAACCAAAAGAAAAAAGATTATGATAGAGAAGATGGCAAGTATAAAAGCTTTTAATATATATTGGCGTATCTAAATATTGACTATATAAACCTATTAATTTTGTTTGTTTAAAAGGTAGTACGAAAATTCTAGGCAACATTCACAATTTCAGTGGGTGATATGGTGTGTCATGTTTGGAAAGATTGTTAAGGAAAAGGACTGGACCAAGAAGTGGTCGGCACTCAAAGGGTTGGAGAGTCAGGTATTTTATTAGCTGGTGGGCCTAGACAAGCTAATGCTTGGAAATCTGGACCCCAAGCTCAGGTCCCACAAAGTTTTTATAAGCAAACTCTTCCAGGGTTTTTACATTTTTTTTTTCTTTTCTCAGCATTCACTAGGCTAGCATATGCTGTCTGTGAAGATAAGCGAGCTGGGTTACAAAAGCCAAAAACACAAGCAGTGATTAGAGGCCAGACTAGTGCAACAAGCAAATATTATTTCAAAGACAAAATATTACTTCAAGGACAAAACAGGCTTATGAGAAAATTATTCTGGCCTTTTTCCCAACAAGAGGACAAGGAGACTGAATAAATTTATCCCCTTGTAGAAATATATGTGTTAAAAAAAAGAATTAATGGCCAAGCCCGTGGCGCACTCGGGAGAGTGCAGTGCTGGGAGCGCAGCAGCACTCCAGCCGTGGGTTCTTCAAAGACAAAATATTACTTCAAGGACAAAACAGGCTTATGAGAAAATTATTCTGGCATTTTTCCCAACAAGAGGACAAGGAGACTGAATAAATTTATCCCCTTGTAGAAATATATGTGTTAAAAAAAAGAATTAATGGCTGAGCCCGTGGCGCACTCGGGAGAGTGCAGTGCTGGGAGCGCAGCAGCACTCCAGCCGTGGGTTCGGATCCTATATAGGGATGACTGGTGCACTCACAGCGCTCACTGGCTGAACGCGGTGTGGCCGGTCTCAAAAAAAAAAAAAAAAAGAAAGAAAGAAAAGTACACTTACAATGGCTAAAATGGTAAATTATTGTTATCTATATTTTACCACAATAAAAAAAGTGCAGATTCTAGACCTCTACCCAGACTGTTAAATCAGAAAACCGAGAGAGGGGGAGGGAATGCAGTGGGTAGGGATACAGCAGGAACCAGCAAGCTCACCAAGTGACTCTGACATAAAAATTTGAGGACGCTGGTACATACCACACTAATACAGAACTATGAATTATACCTTTCAAGCCAGTAGAAAGTAGAGAATAAAAGTGATGTTAAATATGGTTAAAATTATTTACTAAAAATAATCATTTCAAGCCAATTTATATCTTAACCTATTCTTAAAATTGTGACAAAGAACAAACTATAATTATTCACCTTTACTCTGTCTTCTTTGGAAATAATACCTTCTACTTTTAGAGTCTTTCAGGCTTCTTGATTTCATATTCTTCTCAAGCTGGATGAAAGTCTGGAATTGCTTCATGAAAAAGAAGGTTTGTTTGGAATTGAAGGTTATATTGTAAGAGTTTATATTTAGTTTGTGAGCACCTTTAGAAAGTGAAAATACTATTTGAGCCAATAAGTCTGGCCTTTTTTTCTGATCCCAATCTTACCTTTCAGCTTTTCATCATATCCTCAAACCCTCTTATTTAATGCCAGCAAATCCTGGTATCTCAAATTTCTTTATGCTTTCTGCTTCCACAGTCATCCCTGATAACATGATTAGACAGCAGATCATAAACACAGAGCATAAATGTTTCTGAACTGCATCAGAGGACTGTGCCATGAGGCCTTAATAACAACACTCTTCAGGAGATCAAATCAATAGCTATGTTACCAAAGGCCCTGAATATCCCATTCACTTCTGTGAACAATAATGCAACAGTCTGAGAATTGTCACTATCCTTTCCTCTAGAATTTTAAAGCAGTACTAGAGGGAAGATAAATAAAAGCATGTTTCTATAAAGAAAAGGTTTTTTAAAAATCTCAGTGTTTCAGAATTTTAATTGCCATAGCCAAATGTTATTTTGTTAAATAATATGATGTAATACCTCAAGCTTAAAGAAAGTATCCTTGCTGTATACTTGTATATGTATTCCAGCAGGTATAAAATTCTGAATGCCAACTAATATCTAAGTACAAGAACCACTACCTTAATGAGATTTATTGTAAATTAATGTTTAAGAGGAGTTTATTAGGGATTCAAGTCACTTCAGAACTCATACAACAAAAACTGTATGAGTATTCAATTTTGCATGTTAATTGTTTCTAATTATTTTTTCCATAGTGTTAAAATAGTCATATATATCTGAAGTGAAAGATTATTTGATGTAAATTAGTACTTTACAAATCAATGTTATTTTTTCATTCAAACCTTTAGAAAAATTGACATTAAGTAGAATAAATTAAAACAATTTAAAAATTAAATCTGTGACATCAATATGCCTATCATGACAGTTGTAATTATAAATCTATAAAATAAAATTAAAATAGCTATGCAAAATAAGTTGAGATCTAAGCCAAGGCTAAAATACTGCTTATTATGTATAACAGAATAACTTAAATTATTTGTGTTAGGTTTTAGATTTTAGCATATATTCTTACTATAATGTTTTGTCTATTTAAACCTGATTGATACAGCAAGAATAAGAGTGCCTCTTTCTTTTGTGTTCTAGAATTTGGGTCTGGTTATACCTTAACAATATTATGGGAAAAGGAACCACAGATTCAAACATCCAGCAGTACAACGTTTAGGATAAAATATCATACATAATAAATTATTTAAATATGACTAAATATGCATCATTATTTAGATATGGATACCATGGATAGATATGGATTTACTCTATTTTAAACCAGCTTATTGTGTTTTTGTTCCATAGCAAACCAAGAGTTCTAAACTCATTCAAGCAAATTATGAAAATCCCTAAAGTCTCACTGTCATTTTTTCCTATTTATCATATTTAACAGCAAAGTTCCAGATGAATCTATATATTTTTCCATTATTCCCAGCATCCTGAATTTCAAAATGGATATATGAATCCTGTTGTAACAGTGTCCATATCAGACTTTGGAAAATAAACACAGGGCAAAAGGACCTAATTAAGAATGAGTAACTTAGGGCTGCTCTGCTTTGGGTTTGGCAAGCAGGAAAAGTTAAAGCATTAAAGTAAGGGCACAAATGCCTGTAATGATAAGTTAGAAGAGAAAGAAAGTGAGGAAGTAAGAAAGGGAAGAATAGAGGAAAGGAGGGAAGAAAAACACACAAAGGCCAGATGGAGAAATATCTGGACTTTAGTTCTCAGTCTAATATTAGTTACTACTGTGTGGCCCCAGGTGATTAAATTCTGTTCTCAGTACTTTAGTATCCTGATTCATAAAATGATGGATAAAAGTATTTTCTAAGGCCTTCTGGATCTAAAATACTGCAGTCCTCCTTGAAGAAAACTTTCCTGTGTGAGAAGACAGCATTCCATAGGAATACCAATAGGTTCTCCCTTTAACTACTCAGTAGATCCCAGTTCTCAGTGCCTTGTAATCACACACATCAATAACCTTCTTAGCCTTTATTACACATGTGATTTTTAATTACACTTCTTTTATCTGACTGTCCTGGTAAAAGAGACAAATAAGTAATTAGTACAAATTGTAGTACAGAGAAGAGAGGGGTTAACTTTGTGAAGACCCAGATTTATGACATTTGTGCTAGAACTTGAAGGATGAATAAAATTCCATCACAGAAAAAGGAAGAAGAAAGGGGCAACAAGCAGCTTAGATAAAATATGAAAAAAGCAACAGACATAAAAAAGTGGATTTTTCAAAAGTAATAAAAACAGAACAGTAGACAGAATTTGTGTGGGTTAGAAAAGATAAGACATAGCTAAATTATGAAGTCCCTTGAATGCTATGGTGAGTAACCACTTTTAATGGATATACCAGAATGAAAAAAAAAAAAAACTAGAATAATTTCCAGAAATAAAACACACTAAAATTGTTACCAGAATTTAGACAATAAGCAACCTCAGGGCCTAAAATATGCCAGATGAAGCATCATACATGATTGAAGGCATCTCAGATACCTAGCTCTGTTAATCCTCCAAATAACTGCAGTCGCATGAGGAATCTCATGTAACAGGAGAAAAGAACCACCCAGTGAACCCAGTCCAACTTTCCAGTTTGCAGAATTATAAGCAAATAATTTGTACAGGAAATGGGATACTGCCATAAGAAAAAGCTAAAAGCCATGGCATTTGCTTTGGGACTGAATAGACTGTGGAGGCTGGAAGGATAGCAAGGAAACTGTAGGTAGAGGCTGAACGATCAGCAAAGAAATTGCTATTGGAGATAATGAAAGGCCAACTCATGTTGTATACTGAAGGAATAATTGGTGAGAATACTGTCTGTGATGACTTGGAAGAGAGAAAAAACACTTCATAATATTGTTGATTTAATTAAGGAGGTTTTCACTCAGCTGTTGAAACTAGCAACTGGCACATGGACAATTCTTAAAAATAAGGGGCCACCCCGTGGCTCACTTGGGAGAGTGCAGTGCTGGTAGCGCCAAGGCTGTGGGTTCGGATCCTATATAGGGGTGGCCGGTGTGTTCACTGGCTGAGCATGGTGCAGATCACACTGTGCCAAGGGTTGCTATCCCTTTACGGGTCAGAAAAAAAAAAAAAAGGGAGGGTGACTCAGAGGGGGCAGAGCCAAGAGACCAGCAATGGAGACCAGAACCACAGAGAACCAATCCCAGGGAGCAGTAGCAGGTTCTAATGCGAGAATATTTCCTGCCCCTATAATAAGAGATCCTGACAAGACCTAGCTGAACTTCAGAATCACATTGGACCAGTGATTGCTGTGTTACCCTCCTTTTGGAATGGTTGAATCTTTTGCAATTATCCTATCCCTGTCTCATGTGTATTGCATGTGTGGGGGACAATAACTTATATTATAGTTCTCAGTTCTCCAGGTCAAGAGGACCTTTAATTAGGAGGCTTCATTCACATCTGGAACTGATCTCAATGATGCTAATTTGGACTTCAACATGATGCCATAGTTGTTTAAGTCTTTGGGAGTGTAGTGGATTGAATTATATCCCCCCAGAACTCCCTGAAGCTTGAATTGTGTCCCCCAAGTTTTATGTATTAGAAAGTTAGCCCCCATTGTGACTGTGAAGAGGGTGGGAAATCCTATTATGGTCACTGAAAAGTGGAGCCCTAAAGAAGTGATTGGATTGTAGGACCATGCCATAGTGAATGTATTAAAAATGGTGGTTGGGGCATGGTTCTGAGGGCCTTAAAAGAAGAGAGTCTGTCTGTCTCTCTCTGCAATCTCTGCTTCCACCATCTTGCAATGTGAGTCACTGTCATCACCACCAGATGGACTTTAGACCTCCCAGCCTCAGAAACTGTAAGCAATAAATTTCATTTTCTTTATAAATTACCGAGTTCCACATATTTTGTTATAAGCAACATAAATGGACTAACACAGGGAGGGTGTGAGGTTTTGTGCATGAAGAAGGGAAATTCATCAGGAGAATCCAGTGAGTGAACTGTGGCATACTGTCACAGTGGCAGCCCCCTATAAACACACTTCCAAGTATACACCCCCTTGTGTAGCTCTCACATACTAATTTTACAACTGGCTATGTGAAAAACTTCCTCTTAAGCCCTACATTATAGAAAAGCTCGGGCTAGATTCCGTAATAACTTCGTATAGCATACATTCTCGGGCTAGATTCTTAAATGATGAATGGCTATGTAGGGAGAGGCCCTAGAAGATGAGAGGACATCACCAACTCCAGTGAAGCTCCCAGGTCCATGAGTGACCTCTGTTTAATCTACATTAAGCAGAAGAACTATCTAGCTGAGCCATGAGAAACACTAAATCATTGTGGTTTTAAGCCAATAATTTTTGCATTGTTTTGTCTCTTATTAGTAGATAACTGAAACATAGCCTTTTAATATTTATCTCTACCATCTACCAATGTGATTAAGAGGTAGTAGGTACCCCAAAATGTCAATAGTTTAAAATAATTAATTGTCTTAACAAAATAGACAAGAAGAAAAGTGATACATAGATACTGTATTTTTTTTTTCTTTTCCCATCATACATGCGGTCACATTACTATTAGGGATATAGCTTATGTTCCAATTAATTTCACATTTAGGCTATATATAGTTCAGAGATTTGGTTGTGAGACAGAGGCAATGACAAAAAATATCACAGGAAAAAAAGGGGCAATATAAAGCATCAAGAACACATATGCAAATAAATATGATGAAATGGACACTGGTGGTACTGTAAGATACCTATTTTTAAAAATGAGGTCTCCACATCCACTCTGGCTTTCCTTTTGTTTGTAAACAGGAATTTACTGTATTCAGTTGGAACCAAGCATATATGCTTGTTTTACACAGTTTTACATGCACTTTATCTTCAGTTGATTAGAACCACTACTTTATAGATAAGGAAACTGATTTCAAAGTTAGTTAAGTCATAGATAAAGAATTCAGACTTAATTCTTCTAATTTCTGCCATCCACTACAAGATGATAAACATTTGTACTGTACCCTCTCCAACATGTTTCTTCAATCAGACAGAGGACGATAAAGATAATAAGACAAACAACAGACAAGGAGAAGCTCTAGACCAACTGATGTTGTTTATCATTTGTCCAAAATCAATTTTGCAAAATGACTGAAGGAATTTTAAGGCATATTAATAAGAATAAAATTTCACTCAGCAAGCATGATGAATAAGAAAACTTTTAGACATTTTGTTGGTTGCTTTAATACTGTGTTCAATGCCATAAAAAATACATAATAAATCCTTAGATTATTAAAGTATTCTTTAAATATTTTTAAAACTTCATTTTTTTTTTTATCAATTAATGACTAACTTCTACCTAAGTTAAAATGTGGAAAGACTACATGGTTACTATGTGTAATATATTTTGTCCCCCGCTCTTATTATATTACCTACCTCACTGAATAATTATTTATATGCATAAATTTTTCTTTAGTGTATTTTCCAGTGTGAATAATACTATAGACCCCTCCAGGATCATTTATGATTTATTTTTGCTGCATTATAAATCCTTGCTACAAGAGAATAAAAGTTTTAGATTCCATGTATACTGATAAACTTGAATGAAACATATTTTAGAGATTAAATAGTGAAGGAAAGCTGGTTCATGCTTTATAAGATATATACTACAGACTTCTCATGCAAATATTAATATTCGCCAGCTACCAAACATAATCATCATTGGAGGCTCTAGTGAACTTTTTGAGAGTTAGGAACCCAAGTATTTTATAAATAGATAGAACCTTTAAAAATTCACATATATTATCCATGACCCTTATATGCATACAGGGATGTTTTTTTCTTATTTATTCACTCATCCTTTTTACTGGGTATAAATGTAGCATCAACAAATAAGTCAATAAATACAATATGGTGCTATAAAAAAACCTTATAAATAACTTATCATTGGGAATATGTTACTATCTACCAAGAAATGCTTTTATTTCTATATTTGTTTTGATTATGAGTCCTAAATTCCAATACAATTGAATAGATGGTCTTTATTAGGAGGATTTAAAAATTTTTTAATCTATATATTTATTAGATTAATAAGCCCTCATAAAATGAATCAAATAAAAAGAGAAAAGTGCTTCATCTTGAAAATTATAGATATTTCACTGTCATAACAATGTGAAAGGTATAGTTCTAAATTTTACTAGCACTGTGTGGTGTTAATATTTCCTGATAATTAGATCTTGCACAAATAACTGCTATTAAAATAAAGACGCTAATGTGTTATATGGTGGAAAATTGGACTTCACAGTAGCAAAGAATAAATTGAACTGTGATAAGGTCAACCACAAATGCATAAAAGTATATGAACTAGCCTATATGTTTTGAAATAAAATAATAAAATAATATATGAAATCCTCATTTATTTAAATAAAATAATATATGAATTCCTTATCTATTTAAATATAATCTAAGTACTCTTCAATTACTACAATTCAATATGGAAGAAAGGATTATTTTCAAACTCTTTTTAAATCTCACAGTCTCTATAAACTACCAAAATGTGGAACATCAGGCAAATTCCCATTTTGAATCCTCGTTGCCTTTTGTTGCTGCTGTTGATGTTGCTTTCCTTTATAAAAATTAGCAGAATACTGCAATTTATATTGCTTAACTACTTTACTAAAAACAATGTGGTACATTTTCAAGCAGCTTTCTCAGGAACAAAAAACTTCAGAAATGCCCTTATAGTTAATATGAGTCCATTTCTTCCACAATTAATTGTAAGGAACAGCATTTAAAAAACTATTTGAAAATAAATGTACAACATATTTACTTTTTACAACCATCATTTAAATGCCAGATAAATTATTTAAATGTTTCTTCCTTACCATGGCAAGAACCCTCAATTTCTTCATATCCTGTACTGCAGATACACCTTCCAAGAGGAACCAGCCAATCTCCATCAGCTCCACAATATAGTTTAGGAGTGTCCCGCTCTTCAGCACTCTTCACACAGGAGCCTCGTACTTCAACCAAAGAGGAAGAATCAACCCTTGGGATCGTATCAGGGAACATGGCCAAGTTACGAACAGTGAAGGGGCACTTTTTGTAGAAAACACGAACTGAGACCAGAGCAATGCATGCCCCAATGTCTTGAAAGGCCAGATAAAATCCTTTCCTTTCTATAGGCCCCACCTCACGAATTTCAGTGTTGAGTTTGAGGATGCGGTCACCCAAATCCATCTGGGTAAAACTCTCATCAGCAGCAATTGTGTCGATCTTTGTATACTGGCTTGGCTTGAATTTAATTCCATGGGACTCATCTGATTCCATATAATAGAGATTAAATGTTTCTTTGCAAGTCCCCAAGACCCATGGGATGCTGTTACAATCCCTCAGTGTGAACTTCATTTCCACATAAATTTTCTGAGCTGCATCACGGGAGATCCAGTTTGTACGAAGCCAGTTGTTTTGGTTTGGTTCCATTACATTACATACCTGGTATGTGTGAATGGGCCTATTGTGTTCATCCATTTCAGTGATGGCATCCCACTGAGAAAAGAAAAAAAAGAACAATTAAATGATTATAAAACCACAATGTTTAAACAGAAATGACTACTTCTAAATCTTTTGTTTCACTGAAAGAAAAATGGATAAAAATGATGAAATAAAGCTATTCAAAGCACCAATACAGCAACACTTTAACCATGAGCCTTTGGTTAAGAGTACAGGCTCTCGAATCAACTGTTCTGGTATCACTCTTGTCTTCCTACACATTAATTACATGACCAAGGGCAACTTTACTTAAACTCTAGCTTCCTCAACTGTAAAATATAGCTGATAATAGTACCTGTTTCATAGGGATGTTTAAAGCAAAAGTTAGTTAAATATCTGTAAAGCACTTAAAACAGTTTCTGGCACACTATACAAATGTAAAATAGCATCCATTACCTGATCACTACTACTAAAACTATGACAAATGCACTCTTGTTTTCCCATCTGTCCTCATATCCAATTTGCCACAGATTGAGGTATGTTTGCCAGTGTTCAATTAAATATTTACCTGGCTATTTTGATAGAAAATAGACATAGATAAGGCCTTCGATTTATTCAAGAAATATTTATCAGGCACTATTCTGGACACTGGGAATATAGCAGTTAACTAGCTCAACAAAAACTCCCTTCCTTTATGGAGCATACCTTAGAGTGAGCAGAGATAATAAAAAGTATAAATGAATAAATTGAATAATATGATAGAAAGTCCAATGGGGGGGGAGGCAGAGAGATGGAAAAGAGGAGGGTTACAATTTTAAGTAGGATGGACAGCAAAGGCCTTACTGAGGTAGTGACATTTAAGCAATGTCTTAGAGGTGAGATAGTGAAACTTATGGAGAGAAAAAGGCTAAGTGCAAATACCCTGAGGCAGGAGTGCATGGGTATATTGTAGAAACAGCATGAGTGGGCACTGGAAGCATACTAGGTAATAAGGACAGAGAGTCAGAAAGGGCTAACCAAAAAGTCATATTACATGCATTTTAAGCCCTTTGGCTTTTTACTCTGAGCTAGATCACTAAATTATTTTCACTACTGCTAGTTTACATACAAGGATTCTGCCATTTAATTGCACAGAAAGACCTTGTTTATTTTTATTTTTTAGAAATTTAATAAAAATCTTTGAGTACCTTGAAATTGGTATTGTTGGTATTTATACTGACATATCTAACATTACATAATACTATAATGCAATATACTGTAATATCTAATATTGTATAATTCTATAATGTCAAGTTAGATTGTAGTTGTATTTTGTTTATATAGTTATAACTGAGAATTTTCAATAAATGAAAATAACATTCTGGTAACTTTATAGCCTTTTTGGGAAAACATCATAGTTTATCATTTCTATTAGAGTATACTAGAAATGATAAATGGTTTGTTATAGTGAATAAGTGTTATATTTCTTGATACCATATTTCAATGATTTATAATAAAATTATTTTACACATTCTGTTTGCAGTTTCTCTTTCTAATTGGCTGTAGAGAGTCACTCAGTCAAGGCTAGTTGAATTTCAATTCATATAGTTTTTAATAGAATGGTTACTTCCTTTGGTTATTAAGACTGTTATGAGAGTAAGTACTTTCAATTACCTACTGTAAATTTCTACAAATAATTTATCTTATCTATCAAGCAAACTTAAAAACAGTTTGTATCTACAAATTTCATTTGTAAATTGCTTGCTTGAAATTTAGAGGGTATTTTCCATAAAAAAACCTGTAAGTTCCTTTGGAACTATGGATATAATTTTGCAAAACATGCCCATTATTTATTAGGGGTGAACCGATAATCTCATGGAGACTCACATGAAATTACCAATGAAATGACTTTCATCCTAGCCTATCACAGGTCTTATTTTACTCCTACAATTAAATTTGAAGGCAAACTGGTGCTATCACAGCTCATTTAAACTGCAAACTAGCCATTCAGAGTATAACCGTGAGCTAAGATGAAAATAATAAAATCTGAGAACTGTCAAAACTAATATTCAAAATTCTAAGCATTTTATCCATAAGAGAGCCTCTAAAATATTCATCCAGTGATTATTCTTATTTTGGACAAGTTTCTAATAAGAATTAATTTTGTTTCTCAAGGAATGTATATAATTATTATTGTCTATACTACACCCTTTACTTTCCCATATAGGAGGATAGAGCTATACTCCCATTAAATTCTGTTTCAATAACAATAGTTTAACACCTTCAGACTGTATCTTTTTATATTAGTAGGAAGTATTAACCATGCTTAAACAACCAACCCTCTTAAAACATGAGATTAACTAAAATGTGAAAAATTGTCTCGCTAGAAAAAAATTCTAAAATTATTACATTTATTTACTTAGAAAGATGTTGTTGTTGGCTCGGGGTGGGGAGACATTCAGATGGAGAGATGGGTCAGGAGTGAGAAGGATATAATATGCATTCACCAAATCAGGACTGATATGAACCAAGGAAAAAGAAAGTACCAAAATATACACAGCTAATTAGACTTGTGATTCTTCTCAAAGATGGTGCGTAACATTTCCACATTAAATGTGTGATGTTTGATGAACAATAGTATTCTTATGTCTCTCTTTTTGTTTTTGTGACTGGCCAGTATGGGGATCTGAACCTTGGTGTTATAGCACCACACTCTAACCAGCAGAGCTAGCTGGTTAGCCCAGTGTTTCTTCTCTCTTTAATTAAAAAAAAAAATTGGACTTAGACTCAGATACGAAAAAGTCAAAAGAGACCAATTGCTAAATTTCATCTTATCCATGAATATAGAAAGTAATTTAAATTAGATTATTAAATTTGATTCTAATTAGCTAAGAAAAAATTATAAATTCAAGATTGGTCTAAGATCTAAAAGGCTATAAAATTTACTATAAAATATTAACATCAGCAGATGCATAAATTACATCATATTTTATTCAAAATGTGTCCTTTGTAAATAATACATTTATACATAATTATATTTGTATTCATATAATTATATAAACTGTTAGTTATAATTTTCAAGTATTAAAATAAATAGGGCCTCTATAAATCACAGGCCCATGGCAAACATGAAGTATGGGGGCTCACATACTATATGTCTAAATATTTAAAAATAATAAATCATTCTTTAAATAAGATCAACTTTAAATATGTTCCATTTACCTACTGTGCAGAGATATGTTCATAACAACCTGGAAGGCCAAGTTCATATTTAAAATACTTGGACTCCTCAGAATTTCATGCAAGCTATGGTGGTCAATAGAGAGCCTTACCCAAACCTTAGTAAATCACATTTCTATTGCCTTCCCTGACCATAGCTATATCCCTTACCATGAGTGGGATTCACACAGTACTTATCTGAGCAACGCAGCACTAATGCACAAGCTGTGCCCCTTCCATGACACAAAAAGTTGCTGACTCTGGCCCTCCATTCAACCTAGGTTGAGTACACCAGTGGCACAGTACATCCACTGGAGGATAGATTCCAGCAAAATCCATGAAGATTCTGAAAGTAGACTTGAGGCTATCAGAGCAGGGAATTGTAGTGTTTTGAATACCTATGGTATTGTATAGAAGGAAAGCAAAGAATCTAATTGGCCTATCTCCTTATCACTTGCTGTGGTTTTAATATACATCACTTAAAAATTCCTATGTTGGAACTTAAACCCCAAGGTGAAGGTGTTAAGAAGTAGGGCCTCTTGGTAAGTAATTAAGTCGTGAGGGCTCTATCCTTGTGAATGGGGGATTAATGCCCTTATAAAAGAGGCTTCAGAGAGCTGCCTGGCTCTTCTATTTCTTCTGCCATGTGAAGAAACAGCATTCAGGGTGCCAACTTAGAAGCACAGACCAGGCCATCAACAGACACCAAACCTGCCAGTACCTTGATCTTGGACTTCTCAGCCTCTAGAACTGTGAGAAGCAAATTTCTGCTCTTTATAAATTTCCTAATCTCAGGTATTGTTATAGCAGCATAAACAGACTAAGACATCCTTCAAGGTCACAGCTTCATGAAGAGGGGTGCAGCAAAAGGAGAGAATGGGCACGACCATCTCAAGCTTTTGATACAGAGGAGTCTTTCCTTTCTGGGTCTGTAGACAGACCCTATATGTCATGTGTTAACAAGCAATCAACAATATTTAGTGAATTTATAGTACGCGATAAGTTTCATAAGGGAAATGAAGTAAGAGGATATAAGGTTTGCTCTCATTGGAGTAATTATAACAACTTTAAGATAATAAACTATGAAAACATAATCGATAGCACAGGTTTGAGTGCAACAATCAAATAGTACATATAATAAATACAGTAAGTGTTCAAAGGACAGCAACACTTGTGAGTTGGGGTGGTTCTGAAGACTTGGCCAAGAAGGAAGCACTTAACTTAAACCTTAAAGAATTATAAGATTCAATAAGGAGAAGAGCAAATAGAAGTTAACATATAAGCTATATACATTCACTTTTTGGTGACTTTAGCTTGTTCCATGTATATCCAATGGGTTAAAATTCTTACTTTTTAAAACAAACCCATAACTTATTCTCCAGCTGTAAAATACTTAGATGTTTTGTAACTTGGAGTGTCATGCTCAAAAAGTTTTGGTTTAGTAAGAATCAGTTGTACTTCAAAGAGTTCTTTCTTTCATACTTAGAACTTGGATGTAATGATCCCTGAGGCTACTAATTATATACTGAATGTATGCTTGTCAAATCTCTCAGAAATGTTAACTCATTTGGTTCTCAACAATCCAGTAAAGCAAGACAGATATTTTCATTTTCACAATACTGATAAGAAATCCAACACCCATGAATTAAACAAAGTAACTTCCCAGTGATGCATGGACAAAAGACTGGAACCAGGCCTCTAACTTTAGTTTCTACATTCTATGATGTTTTGACATCTTAAAAAGCTATCTGGGGGGAGACTTCATGGTGGAGAGACTGCCCCTTCTGGAGCTACCTAATTCTTAGAGATAGCAAAGGGCTGGTCTTGGAGCATGTTTTTCACATGCAAACCAACCAATCCCATGTCTAAACACCCAGCCACCTCCTTATCTAACTCTCACATACCAAGCCAATCTTTCCTCTGCCCTAAATCATTCCAGGCCAGGAATCATGGAATTAGAGAACACCCTTGTAGACCAAAGTCCACTGGAATTGCTCAAACTAGCCAATCCTACATTGTTTACTCTGCCCTGCCTTGCCTTTCCTACAAAAAGACCAATGAAGGCTCTGGCCTGCACTTTCCCTCACATCTGTCTGCTACCATCTGATCAATCAAAACCTGGTCTTTTCCCTGCGGCTGTGCATGACAGGCACAGAACCTCTCTGGGACTTGGGAGTGTAATACTTCTTTCCAAGCCTTCTTCTTGTTTCCTCTTGTGGTCACATTAACTTTACCATACCATATCTAATATGTACATTCTTAGAATAAATAGTTATATGGGTCTTGAGACATTCTTCCTGTCAAACTTCTACAGGACAATTGATTCTTGCTTAACCAAAGGTGTTCACTGAGCAAGACACTCCAAGTGACAAAATGCTCATTCATCACAAGTAATTAATATATCCACTCCTTGGTTCAAATAAAAAAGCTTATAAAATTACCATAAGACAAAAGAAGCTTTTTGTTCTACTCTTCCAAGGCATAAGAACAGATATATTTTAAATGCTATTATATTAAGCGTGTATAAAGTCACCTTTAAAGGAATTCCCATCAGACTAACAGGAGATTTCTAAACAGAAATTCTACAAGCCAGAAAAGAATGAGATGATATATTCAAAGTAATAAAACAAAAGAACTGTCAGTCAAGAATACTATACCCACCGAGGCTGTCCTTCAGAAATGAAGGAGCAATAGTGCATTTCCCAAACAAACAAAAACTGTGGGGGTTCACTACCACATGAAGAGCTCTGAATGAAATTATCAAGGGAGTCCTGCATCTAGAATCTGCAAAATTATAATTATTACCATGAATACACAAGAAAGAACAAAACTCACAGGTGGAACAAAAATGCAAATGAGAAAGAGAAAGAAACAATATCTTACAACCTCAAAAAACCAACAAGCACCAAAGACAAACAACAAAAAAGGGAGAAAGGAACAAAAGATATTTAAAACATTCAAATGAAAATTGATAAAATGTCAGGAGTAAGACAATACCTTTCAATAACAAACATAAATGTAAAGAGATGAAATTCCCCACTCAAAAGACACAGAAAAAGTGATAGGATTAAATAGCTAGATCCAATTATATACTATCTTCAAGAGACTCACCTCAACTGTAAATACACACATAAACTACTGGTGAATGGATGGAAAAAGATATACTTTGCAAATGGAACACCAAAAATGAACTAGAGTAGCTATTCTTATATCAGATAAAATAGACTTTAAACCAAAAACCCTGAAGAGAGACAAGGATATTATATAATGGTAAAGAAATTTATCCAGCAAGAAGACATAATAATCATAAATATACATGCACCCAACACTAGCACACCCAGATATATAAAGCAAACACTACTGGACCTAAAAAAAAGAGACAGGTATAACTACAATAATAGTTGAGGACCTGAACACCTCTCTCTCAACATTAGACTGATCATCTAGGCAACAAATCAACAGAGAAACACAGAATTTAAACTATACTTTAGACCTGGAAGATATCTACAGAACATTTCACCCAGCAACTACAGAATACACATTCTTCTCATTAGCACATGGAACATTCTCCAACATAGACCACATGTTAGGTCACAAATCAAGTTTCAACGAATTAAAAAAACTGAAATCATTTCAAGTACCACAGTGAATTAAAACTACAAATTAATAACAAGTGAAACTCTGGAAATTATACATATACATGGAAATTAACAACACGCTCCTGATCAACTTACGGACTGAAGAAGAAACAGGAAATCAAAAAATTTCCTGGAAACTATGAAAATAAAGATACATCATACCAAAACCAGTGGTATATTGCAAAAACAGTACTAAGAGGGAACTTTATTGCAGTCAATGCTTAAAAGAATAGAAAAGTTTCAAATAAACAACCTAATGTTATACCTTAAAGATTGGAAGACAATAACAATCCAATCACAAATGTAGAAAAAGGAAAGAAGATCAGAGGGGAACTAAATGAAATCAGGGCCCCCAAAACAATACAAAAGAACAATGAAATAAAAAGTTGGTTTTCTGAGAAGATAAACAAAATAGACAAACTAGTAATTAGACTAACTAAAAAAAGAACAGAGAAAGTCAAAATAACAAAAATTAGAAATACAAAAAGTGACATTACATTACAACCAATATCAAATAAATATAAAAATACATAGAATTATTAGAGACTATTATAAACAACTATATACCACATATTTGAAAGCCTGGAGGAAATGTATAAATTTCTGGACATATATAAACTACCAAGACTGAACCAAGAAGAAACACCAAACCTGAACAGACCATAACAAGCAATGGGACTGAAGTAGTAATCAGCAGTCTCCCAACAAAGAAAAGCTCAGGACCACATGGCTTTACTGGTGAATTTTACCAAACCTTTAAAGAGAAATTAATACCAATTATCTTCAAACTATTCTAAAAATTTGAAACAGAGACTATTCTCCCAAACTCATTCAATGAGGCCAGCATCACCCTGATACCAAAGGCAGACAAAAATACAACAAGAAAACAAAACTACAGGCCAATGTATCCAATGAACATAACTGCAAAAATCCTCAACAAAATATTAACAAACAGAATAAAACAACACATCAAAAAATTATACACTATGATCAAGTGGGATTCATACCAGAGATGCAAGGATGGTTCAAAATACACAATTCAATAAATGTGATACACCACATCAACAAAATCAAGGACAAAAACCACAAGATTATCTCAATAGACACAGAAAAAGTATTTGACAAAATTTAACATCCCTTCATGATAAACACTCTCATCACATTAGGTCTAGAAGGAAAATATTTCAACACAACAAAGCCATATAGGACAAACCCACTGCTAATATCATCCTGAATGGGGAAAAGCTGAAAGCCTTTCCATTAAGAACAGAAACAAGGGCCGGCCCGGTGGC
>NW_007731619.1:0-447 GCF_000696425.1 Galeopterus variegatus
TGCGATCCGTTGCCGGACACGAAAAAAGACAAAAAGGGAAATAAATAAATAAATAAATAAATTAAATTAAATTAAATTAAATTAACAATGTGAGGTAATAAAGACCGGTTAACATTAACCTCTGAACATTGATGGGGATTAGTCCTGAGAGGGCAACATGATATACTCAAGAGAGTACAGGAATCAGAAATCTCAGTTCTTATCCTTGATCTATCTTTCTGACTGGACAAATAATGCTTACACTCTGGGCCTCTGTTTCTTCATTTACAAAATGAGAAGATTGAACCAGGTAATTCTTCATGATTTGAAAAATTCTTTTTATTAGAGCATCTGATATTAGACATATCTTACTAGCTAGTTAATGTCATACTACAAGGACATTATGTCTGTGTTTTCTTTAAATACATGCAAAGCAAATATGTTGACTAGTAGTACTTTATATTTACC
>NW_007731619.1:1129-18844 GCF_000696425.1 Galeopterus variegatus
CTGTGTTTTCTTTAAATACATGCAAAGCAAATATGTTGACTAGTAGTACTTTATATTTACCGGTAGCATTATCACATATTTTATTACATTTAAAATTCTAACTTTATGCCTAGAAAACGGTTGTAGTCATGAAGCTTATCCTCTACATAATGCAAGCCCAAAATTACAATATATAACATATTACATTTTAAATGTTTCAGTTTTTTCTATATCTACACAAAATTCCTTTTTCTGCACCAGATACTGTACCTTAATTTCTCTTTCAGAATTTCAAATTCACTTTTATATAGACCGCACTTTTCTTGTAGTCTTTTATTTTCTTTTTCACAGTTAATTAGATTTTTCTCTAATATTTCTTCTTCAGCTTGAACCTAAAAAAATAATTTGGTTTAAATGGACATACTAATGTGGTCTTAAGTTTTCGGTATTTTAAACTAAAAATGTAAGTAGTGACTTCAGAAATAAGCAGGAGAATGGACTAAGTATTGCATATGTTTACGTCCCCAGCCTTGTCATGAAAAGGAGCAAAGTGAAATTCCTGGGCAGTAAGAAAGGACGAGAAGGAGGAGGCTACTACTACCTGTCCAGAAACGAAGAGCTTGTGGGCAATAGCACTGTCATCTGAAAGCAAAAGTACTCTGGGCTCATATAGATAAGGCAAGCAACTCATACAGGGATGCTGCATTCAAGTTACTAAAGACTAATTTCAGTGCAAATGTTCCAGAGAAGTAATTTTTGAAATTTTAGTCACAAAATTGTCCCACCAAAATCATAGTCCAAAACGTAAAACAGATATAAGCCAAGCACCCAGGTTGGAGGGATGACAGTAGAGGATTAGGCATATCTTCCCTACTTCCTTTGTTACATCCATCTAACTACAGGGCTCTACTGAGCACAGTCTGAAAATGGTAATCAAAAGGAAAGTATTAAAAAACTGTCTCTTACATTTTCCTCTCTTTTCTCCATTAAAGTCCTCCCTCTCCCCAAGGACAGTCTTCCTGCTAGGTATTCTCCCTCTCCCTACAGATCACCTTATTAAAATTTCCCTTTAAGGTATCCCATTCCTTCTCCAAGCCTTTCAAAACAGTGATCTGATAAACTAATTCACTCTTAAGATTTCGGTATCTAATGAGATCTTAATATTTTACACTGCTAAATGGTATTTACAGTTTTACTGCAAAGGAGTGACCTCTTTGTAAGCAAACAGTATTTTTCTTTGACTCTTCCTCCTTGACTTTAGTACCTGAAATGGTTGGTAAGTTCTCCTCTAAATTCTCTTATTCTTTAACTATCATGGTGGTATTATACTTGATTCTGGCCACTCTTGTTTTCTTTGCTTCTTTTTATTAATTGGTCATTTTTTACTTAGCTCTTCTGTTTTTATATATTTCCTTTGAAAACTTTAACAATTTTCTTGTCTTTCCTTTATTACAACTATGTTATGGGGCACCCTAAGCTTCCAAAATCCATCCCATCTCCCTTGTGTTATAAAAATCACTTTAGTAACATCATAACTTATGAGACCAAAGACATTTAATTCAAACTCCTTCCATTTTTCTTCTTCACTTCACCTAAAACTTTTTCTGTATTTTTATCCACTTTTTTCCCTTAAGAGAAATATCCTATTTCATTTAAAAAATCTCACCTCTGCTCGTAGACTATCGTCTTACATATCCTTCAGACCTCTGTGCCACCTTTCATTTCCCATAATTCCAGCATCCTCAATCTCCCCCTGCTGCTCCCTCCACTGGCTCCTGTCTTTCAAACCTACTAATACATTCAGGATATCCCTACTCCTAAAAACTCTTTTCCTTAACCTAGTTTCTTTCTACCCTTCCACTTTCCCTGCATTTATTTCCTCTTCACTTACCTTATATAAAGTATAGTCTGCAAGATTCCTCTACTGCCTCCCTTCCATTTCTCCCATTTCAGAGGTTGTGTCTTCTGTCCCTACTATTTTAGTAAAGATGCTTTCTACAAAGGATCCAATGACTCCCTGATTATAAACAACAAGGCCCTGTCTTAGTCCTCATTCTTCTTGACCAGTTTGCAACATCTGGCACTGAAAACCACCACTTTCATTTTAAAATACTCTATTGCCTTGGCTTTCCTTATCACACTTTCCTGATTCTCAAACTTTCTTTTTTTTTTTTTGACCGCTAAGGGGATCTTAACCCTTGACTTGGTGTTGTCAGCACCACGCTCAGCCAGTGAGCTCACCGGCCATCCCTATATAGGATCCGAACCCGCAGCCTTGGCGATACCAGCACCACACTCTCCCGAGTGAGCCACAGGGCCGGCCCCTGATTCTCAAACTTTCTGATCACTTCTCACTATCTTTCAAAAGCTACTCTACCTGTTCTTTAATTATCTCCCAGGGTTGTATCTATCATCCTCTTCTCACTCTTCACAAACTCTATCAATATCCAAGGATTCTACCACTTAAGTACTGTCAGTTCTTAAACCTACAGCCCTAGTCCAGATTTCAATGTCTAAAACCAGACCTGTATCTTTGTATTAATGACCATATTCTAAAAATTAAGGTAGACATTATCTACTAGAAACCTATAACTGGTTATCCCACAGACATTTCCAAAACAGAACTCATTATCCTTTTTTGCCCAAATTATCTATTTTGATTCATGATGTAATCATCCACCAATCACTCAAATCAGCAATTTAAAGATATCGTATACTTTTCCCTCTCTCTTTCTGCCTCGTTCTAATAGTATATTCAAACTGTATATTCAAATGGTCACCAGATCCCACTGATTCTCCAACTTTAACATCTCTCATATCTATGTACTCAGCTCCATCATCTTCAATATTCTTGTCTGGTCTCTTAGAGTCAGCTTGACTTGTCTCTAACCTCTCCAATACATCTTCCTATGGATATCACAGTGAGCTTCCTAGAACATAGATTTGATCATTTTCTATGCTTAATACTATTCAGTGATATACCACAATCTTTAAGATACCTTACCAGCTTAAGCATCTCCTACTCTGTGAAGCTTTCTTTGGACTCACCAGAGTTTATTTAACTCCCATCATGCCACCCTATCATACCTATCACTTATTTTCTTTGGACTCACCAGAGTTTATTAAACTCCCATCATGCCACCCTATCATACCTATCACTTATTTTCTTTGGACTCACCAGTGTTTATTAAACTCCCATCATGCCACCCTATCATACCTATCACTTATTTTTATTATACTTCTCATTTTAAAATACTGAAATGATTTGTTTACATTCTTGTCAATCCTACTACACTATAAACTTTTCACAGTAGGTATCATATGTTACATATCACCAAATCTCCCAGAGATTAGCATGTCTTGGCATGTAAAAGGCACTTAATAGTTGTTTAATCATTGAATACCCTTTAGGTATCCACACTCTGAATCTTCTTACTCTACCCTTCTTAAACATTCTTTCCTCTGCACTTCTATCTTTCTGTGAACAGAATCATTAACTTCCTCTGCTTTAATTATTACCTTGAGGTTGAAGCCTCTCATATCAATATCTCTTTACCAGACCTCTCTTCTTAGACATATTTGAATATTCAACTTGTGGCCTTCCTCCCTCCATACAGGTTTTATTACCATGTGGTGTCATTTAATGATGTTAAATGAATGTAATACCGTCACTACATTCCACTTCAAGAAATCCTCCTCTGAGAGGCAGAAGTGAGCCCCTCTTAGTGTGGTAGGTTGAGGGAGACCAGTTGAAGGCTATATAATTTACTTTGCCTTCATTTTTACTTAGGTGATGGGAATAAATTTCCTGCTTTAACTTCTTTAGCTCCAATCTCTGTTCACCCACCCCATCTTTTTCTATATTTCATTCCTTCTCCAATCTCTACTGTTTCTCCTGTTCAGATAAAAAAGTATCTGCTGATAGTAAAAAGATTGGTGAACATCATCCTTAACTAATATTTACAAATTCTTTATTTCAATGATTTTTGTTATGAATATCATAAAAATTACTCTCTGCTTCAACCATAGATAAATATATTCTATTTATGACTACTTTTATTTTTAGAATATGGTCATTAATACAAAACACTGAATTTTCACAACTATCTCTTACCTTTTCCAGTTTTTCAGCTACTTTTTCTTTATATTGTTGGAAAGCTTTACTTAGCTCTTCAGCATTATATAGTGCTTCATTCCTTTGACGTTCAGCTCTAACATTTAAAAAGGAAAAATGAAGAAAAGTAAAGAATGCTCTGCATTTAAATTTAATAAAACTTAAAGTTCCAAAGTAATCTTTATTTAATTATAAGGAATAACTACAGAGAAGTAGATTTCTCAGTACTAAAAAAAAGTATTAGGCTTAAACTGTAAAATGAAGAATAAAGATTATACTACAATAATTTTCTTACTCTATCAATATGAAAAATAACATATAGCACAAAACATGTATAAACATAAACTTTGAAATATACATAAGTTCTTGTGAGTTGGCAATTTTTTTCCTCTATCTGGAAAAGACAGATTAGGGAAGTAGCCTGAGGATGGATGATAAATTTTCAAAGGTTAGGTACCATAGAATCAGTCCACCACTGTCTAGAATATTAAAGATACTCAGTAAATCCTGTGACCTTTGCAAAGGTCAAGTCAACTTTCAAAAACTTATTTCAAAAAACAGTTAACTTTTATTGACACAAAATATAAAAATCTGAACAACAATGAAAAGTCCAGTCACCACCAAGCACTGTTTAAGGCCAACATTGCTGCCTCATCTCTTAGCTGACCCCAACCTTTCCTCATAATTTTCCCATTGAATTGAGAATACTGGGCCAGGACTTGGTCAGTATCACAGCCTCACCTAAAAACTTTTTTATATTTAAACCTATTCGCATCACATTCTTTCTAATGTAAGTGAAGTTAGTGACCCTTCCCTTCTTCAAGGTAAACTACTCTAGGTATACATTGGATTGTAACTCTCCCCTTCAGAAACTCACTCTATCTTCTGTATTTTCAGTCTCTTCTCTTTTGGCTTCTTTGCCACAACTATAAACAAATTCAAGCGAAAGTATCTCTCATTTTCTGAATCTATGTGGTCTTTAACATTGGATAGCAAAGGGCCGGTCCCCGTGGCTCACTCAGGAGAGTGCAGCGCTGATAGCGCCGAGGCCACGGGTTCGGATCCTATATAGGGATGGCCGGTGCGCTCGCTGGCTGAGTGTGGTGCAGACAACACCAGTGCCGAGGGTCGCAATCCCCTTACTGGTCAAAAAGAAAGAAAAAGAAAAAGATTGGATAGCAAATATGGATATCAGGAATGTCTATTTGGCTTCAAAGTTTCACATAAAGAATAGAAAGTTTAGACAATAAGGTACTTCTCTGAAAATTTGTAAGAATATATTCCATTCCTGAGCCTGCATAGCTAGAATTCAGAAAGCAAAACATATGTTTTTCTCACTTAAACAAACAAAAACTTCCCCAGACACTATGCTTTCCTCTATCATTCTTCCTTTTAACCTAAACTTATCCACTTTATACTTACTTACTCTTTCTCACCTCCAACTTTAAAAAGGTCATGACATATTTCAGCCACACAGAAAAACATGGATAAATATATCCACATACCCCCATCCAACTCAACCTTAATGAATTTTAACTCTTTGCCTTCGTGTAGACTTTTTTATTTTAAGCGCACAAAATAGAGTTGAGGTCCCTATCTGTCTCTTCCAAATCCCATTCCCCTCACTTCTTCCACTAACCTGATTTTGGTGTTTTTTATTACCATACATTTTATACACTTACATGTTAACCTATACCCCAATATAGTATATATCGTAGTTCATCTAAGATGCACATTGTTTTCACACTTTCAACATCTCTAAAATTGATATGTATTCTACAATCAATGGTATATCAGTTTCATAGTGATTTTTTTTTCTTAGGGATAAATGAAAAAATAGTGCACCTTAAAATCTGTGTAATCTTACATTCTTTAAGGCTTTAAAAGGAGAGTATGTGAGAGTCTCTCTCTCTCTCTCTCTAACTTTAAAAGACTTGGTATCTGTAGACATGTTCTCCAGCTTAGTCTACAGCTCCTAAATTGCCTTGTCTATTCTTGGACCTTGATTCTTCCATATGATTTTTAGGGTCAGTTCATTAAGTTCCACCAAAAATCCTATTGAGNTTCTTTTTATTAGAGCATCTGATATTAGACATATCTTACTAGCTAGTTAATGTCATACTACAAGGACATTATGTCTGTGTTTTCTTTAAATACATGCAAAGCAAATATGTTGACTAGTAGTACTTTATATTTACCAGTAGCATTATCACATATTTTATTACATTTAAAATTCTAACTTTATGCCTAGAAAACGGTTGTAGTCATGAAGCTTATCCTCTACATAATGCAAGCCCAAAATTACAATATATAACATATTACATTTTAAATGTTTCAGTTTTTTCTATATCTACACAAAATTCCTTTTTCTGCACCAGATACTGTACCTTAATTTCTCTTTCAGAATTTCAAATTCACTTTTATATAGACCGCACTTTTCTTGTAGTCTTTTATTTTCTTTTTCACAGTTAATTAGATTTTTCTCTAATATTTCTTCTTCAGCTTGAACCTAAAAAAATAATTTGGTTTAAATGGACATACTAATGTGGTCTTAAGTTTTCGGTATTTTAAACTAAAAATGTAAGTAGTGACTTCAGAAATAAGCAGGAGAATGGACTAAGTATTGCATATGTTTACGTCCCCAGCCTTGTCATGAAAAGGAGCAAAGTGAAATTCCTGGGCAGTAAGAAAGGACGAGAAGGAGGAGGCTACTACTACCTGTCCAGAAACGAAGAGCTTGTGGGCAATAGCACTGTCATCTGAAAGCAAAAGTACTCTGGGCTCATATAGATAAGGCAAGCAACTCATACAGGGATGCTGCATTCAAGTTACTAAAGACTAATTTCAGTGCAAATGTTCCAGAGAAGTAATTTTTGAAATTTTAGTCACAAAATTGTCCCACCAAAATCATAGTCCAAAACGTAAAACAGATATAAGCCAAGCACCCAGGTTGGAGGGATGACAGTAGAGGATTAGGCATATCTTCCCTACTTCCTTTGTTACATCCATCTAACTACAGGGCTCTACTGAGCACAGTCTGAAAATGGTAATCAAAAGGAAAGTATTAAAAAACTGTCTCTTACATTTTCCTCTCTTTTCTCCATTAAAGTCCTCCCTCTCCCCAAGGACAGTCTTCCTGCTAGGTATTCTCCCTCTCCCTACAGATCACCTTATTAAAATTTCCCTTTAAGGTATCCCATTCCTTCTCCAAGCCTTTCAAAACAGTGATCTGATAAACTAATTCACTCTTAAGATTTCGGTATCTAATGAGATCTTAATATTTTATTTTTTTTTTTTTGACCGCTAAGGGGATCTTAACCCTTGACTTGGTGTTGTCAGCACCACGCTCAGCCAGTGAGCTCACCGGCCATCCCTATATAGGATCTGAACCCGCAGCCTTGGCGATACCAGCACCACACTCTCCCGAGTGAGCCACAGGGCCGGCCCCTGATTCTCAAACTTTCTGATCACTTCTCACTATCTTTCAAAAGCTACTCTACCTGTTCTTTAATTATCTCCCAGGGTTGTATCTATCATCCTCTTCTCACTCTTCACAAACTCTATCAATATCCAAGGATTCTACCACTTAAGTACTGTCAGTTCTTAAACCTACAGCCCTAGTCCAGATTTCAATGTCTAAAACCAGACCTGTATCTTTGTATTAATGACCATATTCTAAAAATTAAGGTAGACATTATCTACTAGAAACCTATAACTGGTTATCCCACAGACATTTCCAAAACAGAACTCATTATCCTTTTTTGCCCAAATTATCTATTTTGATTCATGATGTAATCATCCACCAATCACTCAAATCAGCAATTTAAAGATATCGTATACTTTTCCCTCTCTCTTTCTGCCTCGTTCTAATAGTATATTCAAACTGTATATTCAAATGGTCACCAGATCCCACTGATTCTCCAACTTTAACATCTCTCATATCTATGTACTCAGCTCCATCATCTTCAATATTCTTGTCTGGTCTCTTAGAGTCAGCTTGACTTGTCTCTAACCTCTCCAATACATCTTCCTATGGATATCACAGTGAGCTTCCTAGAACATAGATTTGATCATTTTCTATGCTTAATACTATTCAGTGATATACCACAATCTTTAAGATACCTTACCAGCTTAAGCATCTCCTACTCTGTGAAGCTTTCTTTGGACTCACCAGAGTTTATTTAACTCCCATCATGCCACCCTATCATACCTATCACTTATTTTCTTTGGACTCACCAGAGTTTATTAAACTCCCATCATGCCACCCTATCATACCTATCACTTATTTTCTTTGGACTCACCAGTGTTTATTAAACTCCCATCATGCCACCCTATCATACCTATCACTTATTTTTATTATACTTCTCATTTTAAAATACTGAAATGATTTGTTTACATTCTTGTCAATCCTACTACACTATAAACTTTTCACAGTAGGTATCATATGTTACATATCACCAAATCTCCCAGAGATTAGCATGTCTTGCATATCACCAAATCTCCCAGAGATTTGCATGTAAAAGGCACTTAATAGTTGTTTAATCATTGAATACCCTTTAGGTATCCACACTCTGAATCTTCTTACTCTACCCTTCTTAAACATTCTTTCCTCTGCACTTCTATCTTTCTGTGAACAGAATCATTAACTTCCTCTGCTTTAATTATTACCTTGAGGTTGAAGCCTCTCATATCAATATCTCTTTACCAGACCTCTCTTCTTAGACATATTTGAATATTCAACTTGTGGCCTTCCTCCCTCCATACAGGTTTTATTACCATGTGGTGTCATTTAATGATGTTAAATGAATGTAATACCGTCACTACATTCCACTTCAAGAAATCCTCCTCTGAGAGGCAGAAGTGAGCCCCTCTTAGTGTGGTAGGTTGAGGGAGACCAGTTGAAGGCTATATAATTTACTTTGCCTTCATTTTTACTTAGGTGATGGGAATAAATTTCCTGCTTTAACTTCTTTAGCTCCAATCTCTGTTCACCCACCCCATCTTTTTCTATATTTCATTCCTTCTCCAATCTCTACTGTTTCTCCTGTTCAGATAAAAAAGTATCTGCTGATAGTAAAAAGATTGGTGAACATCATCCTTAACTAATATTTACAAATTCTTTATTTCAATGATTTTTGTTATGAATATCATAAAAATTACTCTCTGCTTCAACCATAGATAAATATATTCTATTTATGACTACTTTTATTTTTAGAATATGGTCATTAATACAAAACACTGAATTTTCACAACTATCTCTTACCTTTTCCAGTTTTTCAGCTACTTTTTCTTTATATTGTTGGAAAGCTTTACTTAGCTCTTCAGCATTATATAGTGCTTCATTCCTTTGACGTTCAGCTCTAACATTTAAAAAGGAAAAATGAAGAAAAGTAAAGAATGCTCTGCATTTAAATTTAATAAAACTTAAAGTTCCAAAGTAATCTTTATTTAATTATAAGGAATAACTACAGAGAAGTAGATTTCTCAGTACTAAAAAAAAGTATTAGGCTTAAACTGTAAAATGAAGAATAAAGATTATACTACAATAATTTTCTTACTCTATCAATATGAAAAATAACATATAGCACAAAACATGTATAAACATAAACTTTGAAATAT
The DNA here is from genome assembly GCF_000696425.1 of Galeopterus variegatus. NCBI lineage: Eukaryota > Metazoa > Chordata > Mammalia > Dermoptera > Cynocephalidae > Galeopterus > Galeopterus variegatus. Next base: position 10,842 of record NW_007731619.1, read on the forward strand.
ACATAAGTTCTTGTGAGTTGGCAATTTTTTTCCTCTATCTGGAAAAGACAGATTAGGGAAGTAGCCTGAGGATGGATGATAAATTTTCAAAGGTTAGGTACCATAGAATCAGTCCACCACTGTCTAGAATATTAAAGATACTCAGTAAATCCTGTGACCTTTGCAAAGGTCAAGTCAACTTTCAAAAACTTATTTCAAAAAACAGTTAACTTTTATTGACACAAGATATAAAAATCTGAACAACAATGAAAAGTCCAGTCACCACCAAGCACTGTTTAAGGCCAACATTGCTGCCTCATCTCTTAGCTGACCCCAACCTTTCCTCATAATTTTCCCATTGAATTGAGAATACTGGGCCAGGACTTGGTCAGTATCACAGCCTCACCTAAAAACTTTTTTATATTTAAACCTATTCGCATCACATTCTTTCTAATGTAAGTGAAGTTAGTGACCCTTCCCTTCTTCAAGGTAAACTACTCTAGGTATACATTGGATTGTAACTCTCCCCTTCAGAAACTCACTCTATCTTCTGTATTTTCAGTCTCTTCTCTTTTGGCTTCTTTGCCACAACTATAAACAAATTCAAGCGAAAGTATCTCTCATTTTCTGAATCTATGTGGTCTTTAACATTGGATAGCAAAGGGCCGGTCCCCGTGGCTCACTCAGGAGAGTGCAGCGCTGATAGCGCCGAGGCCACGGGTTCGGATCCTATATAGGGATGGCCGGTGCGCTCGCTGGCTGAGTGTGGTGCAGACAACACCAGTGCCGAGGGTCGCAATCCCCTTACTGGTCAAAAAGAAAGAAAAAGAAAAAGATTGGATAGCAAATATGGATATCAGGAATGTCTATTTGGCTTCAAAGTTTCACATAAAGAATAGAAAGTTTAGACAATAAGGTACTTCTCTGAAAATTTGTAAGAATATATTCCATTCCTGAGCCTGCATAGCTAGAATTCAGAAAGCAAAACATATGTTTTTCTCACTTAAACAAACAAAAACTTCCCCAGACACTATGCTTTCCTCTATCATTCTTCCTTTTAACCTAAACTTATCCACTTTATACTTACTTACTCTTTCTCACCTCCAACTTTAAAAAGGTCATGACATATTTCAGCCACACAGAAAAACATGGATAAATATATCCACATACCCCCATCCAACTCAACCTTAATGAATTTTAACTCTTTGCCTTCGTGTAGACTTTTTTATTTTAAGCGCACAAAATAGAGTTGAGGTCCCTATCTGTCTCTTCCAAATCCCATTCCCCTCACTTCTTCCACTAACCTGATTTTGGTGTTTTTTATTACCATACATTTTATACACTTACATGTTAACCTATACCCCAATATAGTATATATCGTAGTTCATCTAAGATGCACATTGTTTTCACACTTTCAACATCTCTAAAATTGATATGTATTCTACAATCAATGGTATATCAGTTTCATAGTGATTTTTTTTTCTTAGGGATAAATGAAAAAATAGTGCACCTTAAAATCTGTGTAATCTTACATTCTTTAAGGCTTTAAAAGGAGAGTATGTGAGAGTCTCTCTCTCTCTCTCTCTCTCTCTCTCTCTCTCTAACTTTAAAAGACTTGGTATCTGTAGACATGTTCTCCAGCTTAGTCTACAGCTCCTAAATTGCCTTGTCTATTCTTGGACCTTGATTCTTCCATATGATTTTTAGGGTCAGTTCATTAAGTTCCACCAAAAATCCTATTGAGACACTGATTGTAATTGTACTAAATATATAAATTATATTGGGAAAATTTGACACTTTTTTTTGGCAGCTGTCCGGTAAGTGGAACCAAACCCTTGACTTTGATATTACAAGACTGCGCTCTATCCAACTGAGCCAGCGGGAAAACTTGACACTTTTATATTAGGTTCCCTTCTAGAAAAATGGTATGTAGGTCATTATCTAAATCTTTTAAGATGTTCAATAAAGTTGTATAATTTTTTCCTTTGTAGTAAACATGTCTTTTTATTCTGACATTTTAACATCTGTGGTCTTGCTGACCCTAGGAATACTGAACCTCCCAGGGATAGTCAATTCCCAGAGAGAGTGTCCTCACATGGCAGAAGGCAGAAGAGCAAAAAGGGACAAACTTCCTCCATCAAGCACTTTTATAACAGCATTAATCCACTCATGAGAGAAGAGTTCTCATGACCTAAATACCTCCCAAAAGACCCCACCTCCCAACAGTGTTCCATTGGGATCAAGTTTCCAACACAAATTTTAGAGCACACATTCAGATCAATATTCATTCTAGTTCCTCAAAAAGTTACAAGAGTTTTCATATCAAACCTTTACCTAAAGATCTCAACTGGCCATTCATGCTTTCCAGGTTAAATACAAATCCTTTCGTATAATGCAAAAACATTTACAGTCTGAATCTAGCCTGTCTTTCTTACCTCATCTCCTCCTACACCTATCCACTTATGAGTACAGATGTCCCTCAGTATCTGCAAGGAATTGGTTCTGGGAATCCCTGAGGATACCAAAATATGTGGAGTTCTTTATATAAAATGGCATATTATTTGAATATCACCTGTGTACATCTTCCTGTATATGTTAAATTACCTCTAGATTACTTATAATACCTAATACCATGTAAATGCTATGTAAACAAGGTAATAAAGCCTCTATGAGGTAAAATCTGAATGTCTGACTCAAAAATCTAAACATGTTCCACTAAGCATTACTGCCTACAAAATACACTTTGCAGGGCCGGCCCGGTGGCGCACTTGGGAGTGCGGCGGCGCTCCCGCTGAGGGTTCGGATCCCATATAGAGACCGGTCCCATGTTGAGCGCAGTGCGGGCGCGACACCGAGGGTTGCGATCCCGTAGCCAGTCGCGGTACGGAGACCGGTCCACTCACTGGTTGAGCGCGGTGCGGGCGCGACACCGAGGGTTGCGATCCCGTAGCCAGTCGCGGTACGGATGCAACACTGAGGGTTGCGATCCTGTTACCGGTCACGAAAAAAGACAAAAAGGAAAAAAAAAATACACTTTGCAACTTGAACTAGGCTAACCAAATGCTGCTGGAAAAATGTTCTTCTGAACCTATTTAAATGAAAAAAATGATGTATAGATGGGTTTAGAGTGGTTTTTAGAAATGTAAATGCATATGCAAACAAATATTTAACCTATTTATGATCACTTTTAACAAATATTTTCTTTATAACCTAATTCATACCATAGTATAAATCTTAAAAATATTTTTTTGTCGAGGAAGATAAAAATGCACATTATGATTTTACCCTATGTAAAAGCTACTGTAATTATATGTTGTAAAATCTTATTAATTTAAACTCAAAAATGTTAAATCCTTATTAGTTTAAAAGTTAACTGGCATTCAAAGCTCATGGTTCCTTGATCAGAGCTACCTACAAAACTTTATTTCAAGACACAATTTACAAAAAATATTTTAAATTTTACTTATGTATTCCTCATGAATCGAGTATCTTTTTCTATCATATCTATGAGGTAAAACTTTCTTTTGAAGAATTCATGCAACATTTTATTTAATTTTACCAGAGTAATATTAACTTAAAAGTTTTTTCTGTATTCATATTTTGAACTCAATGTACTGGTTTTTAAGTAGGTCATGTAACTCAATTTCAGAAATAAGTAGATACCATTACATTGATGATCATTATCAGTCTTCTAAGAATTAACACCAATCCAGAATGCCAATAGCATAAAATCCACACATGAAAATTTTAATGGAAAATGAAAAAAAAAAAAATTACAGGACAAAAATAACAAGTTATTCTACTGTCCAATTTCTAAAATTTTTTCACTTCAAAAATTAACTAGAATTTTAAATATGTAATGTATCCTTTTATACCCCTCAAAAAAAATATTTGGTTTAAAAATACATACCTTTTTCCTTGTTTACTTTGTTCAAGTAAGTCCACCTTCAACTTTATACATTCCTCCTTGGACTCCTGCAAACTCTTCTCCTTTTCAATCACCATTTTCTGACTCTGCTCTAATTTATCTTCTGCCTCTCTATAAAATAAAAGATATTTTTAAAAGACTATTAAGAGATTATTCTGGGTTTGCAAGAATAATTCAACACTAGAATTCTACTAACATTGAATCAATGAGTTAAGAGAAACAAATATATAACAAAAGACAGAGAAAAAGGCATATTCATCACTTATCAAGAGTTTTTATAAGGAATTAAAGAATATTTCCATCAAATGATAAATATATCTGAAGTTACAACTCGCATCAAATTTCATGGCCAGATACTGGAAGCATTACTATATAATTCAGAAACGATATAAGGATGACTGTTATCCTACCCACATCCAGCAATTTTTCTGACGGTTGTACCCAGTACAAAAAGCAAAAATGAAAAAGTAATAAGAAATATAAATGCTGAAAGGAAAGACAAATTTTTCTTTAATTGCTGATAGTAGCATTAGCTACCTGGAAAACCCAGGAGAACCAAAAAGAAAATAATTAGAATTAATAAGAGTGTGAGAAATAGTCCAATTACAAAACAATTATATTATACAAAAATTAGTAGCCTTCCCATATATTAGCAATAAACTGAATGGAAACAAATTCATTATAACCAAAAATATAAAATACATAGGAATAAATTTTTTTAAATATATGTACTACAAAGAAAACTATAAAACTCCGATGGATATGAAAGACAACTGTAGTGTACACCAGAATCATCTGCAGAACTCGTTAAAACACAAAGTTCTAGGTCCCACCTCCCAAAGTTTGTGATTCAGTAAGCTGAGACAGAACCTAAGAATTTGCATTTCAACAAGTTCCCAGCTGATGCTAATTCTGCTGGTCCCAGAACTATACTTTGAGAATCACTCAAATATAGTAATATGCTTTCTAAATTCTGCTGGTCCCAGAACTATACTTTGAGAATCACTCAAATATAGTAATATGCTTTCTAGTATGCATATGTTTCCCACTGTATTCAGAGCAGAAAAGGAGAATAAATTACAAAGTGCCTAATACCTTGTATTTTATTTCTTGAACTCCCATTGAAGCACTAAATATACACTGTTATGAGTTAATTCATATTTAATAAAAGCACGTAATTAAGCATCTCAGCTTAGATTTAGTCTTTTTAGGCCCTAAATACTGCACACAACCTGCAGCCAAAAGGAGTTACGATTGACTAAAAATAGAGTCAACAAGTTCTAAGGCACCTGAACATTATTAAGTTACTTTAGATTTATTGCAGTGGAAGACAAGATTTAACAAGATGTAACAAAAATTAGAAGTAGGAAATAAAAATTTTAAAGCTATAAAGGTATATTTACCTCAAAACTTTATCTTGGGCTGAAACTTCTGCTTCCAAATTTATAATCTGTTCTTCTAAGACTGGGACATTGGCTGCTTGCTGTTGAGCAGACTCAAGCATAGAAACCTAAAACATGAAAACAACTTTTAGAGTACTTTCTTTGAGAAAATCTACTTGGTCCTTAGTTTTTTTCCTGTCAGATAAAGGGGCTCAATAGGACTCCCAAATCATCGGTCAGGTGTAAAGCTCATCTTATCTATTCCGGCAACGGATCGCAACCCTCAGTGTCGCGCCCGTACCGGACCGAGACCGGCAATGGGATCGCAACCCTCGGTGCTGCACCCGCACCTCGCTCAGCCAGTGAGTGGGAACCGGTCTGTATGTGGGACCCGAACCCTCGGCGGGAGCGCCGCTGCACTCCCAAGCGGCGCACTGTAGCAGTGCGCCACCAGGCCGGCCTTATCTATTCCTTTGATCAACATTTACATGGTCATGTCATCATCACAAGCCATATAAGCTCCTGCCAACATCAACTTAATATCTTAAGTAATTAGCTATTTGGGAAAAAAACAGAATCTCTACTGACACCATCTAGGAAGATTAATCTCACACATATAAGAGAATTAAATATAAAATATCAAACTATAAGAAATTATAAAAGGAAAATACATACATGCTAAACGTTTTATGATTTAAAAATCTAAGTTTAGAATGCATGCTTACTAGAGAAAATCTAGATAATACAGAAATGCAGAGTAATCTTACAACCTGGAAGATAAAGACAATACAACTATTGTAGCAAAATAGGAATCCACAACCTAAATGGTATGGAAGATAGTATCAATAACAGAACTAATTATTCCTGAAAAATAAGTTTAGAACATGGTGACAGGGGTAAGGTCCTGGATGGAAAACTAGGGATACAGGTTAATGTCTCTGCAAGTAACAGTCACCCCTCCTTTTTCCACTCCCAGAATACCAATAGCAAGGTGATGGCCTACCAGAAAGGAGGCAGAAAGCCTACTATCTGAATAAATTGAACAGAAGAGGCTTGTGACTCTGGGACACATTGTGAATGAGAAGGGATGAGGTAGAGCTATAAACAAGGAGATTAAGATAGAACCATCAGCCCCCAGGTTTCTACTCCATTGCATTTACAATTATCCCACAGTTGGGAAATCAAAGGATTCTTTGCTGGAGGCACTCAACAGCTCCAAAGAAAAATTGTCACATACTGATACTAGGGGGCAGATGGGCATTTCCCTACAAAAGAGACACCTCCCCAGCTATCACCCCAAAATGAAGCCCACTGGATAGCAAACCTCAGCAATATACAGAGAGCTTCCAAACAGCATTTAAATACCTTTTTCTTAAATATGAACAGCCAAAACACTAACATCTGAAAAAAGCTTTTAACATGAAAATCAGAGGCCAAAACAAAAGAAAAATGAAGCTGGCAACAAGCAAAGCAAGCAAACAAAAAAATTATTATACCTTCAGAAAGCTAAGAGAGGATACATATCAGGATGTTAATAAATACAAAAGAATCAAAAAACAAGAAAAAGTTTTGGAAAATGAAAAAAGTATAACAGCCAAATAAAAGATTCAGTACAAGTGTGAAAAATAATGTTGAGGGATTCTGCTAAGAATCACAGGGAGACAGATGAAAAAAACAAAAAAAAAAATCTAAAAGATTTAGAGGATTAATCCAGATGGTTGAACATTCACCTAATAGGAAAAATAGAAGAAAGAAAATAGAGGGAAGAAAATTATTAAAAAGATTATGTAAGAAAAATTTCCAGGACCAAAGGACACAAGTTTCCAGCCTGGAAGGTTCCTTACATACCCAACACAAGCAATAGAGGCCTATTCAAAGATTCTTCGTTGTGAAATTTTTAAAAACCAGGGAAAGGACCTGCCACGAGTTGGCGCCAAGTTGGATGCTCTGCTCGTTGAGTGAAGAAAATCCGCCGGCATCGCCTGAGCCCCGCATCCAAGAAGGGCACCGCTTCCCCCGGGGAGGGGGACAAAGACTCTCTGACCCTGGCCCATGAAGATATTGCCGTGAAAGGCTCAGCAGCTGCAGCAGGAACTGGACCAGCACCGGAGCGGTAGCGGTAGTGGCAGCGGCAGCGGCGGTGGCGGCAGCAGCAGCAGCAGCGGTGGTCCCTCCTCACCCAAACATCAGGGCCCTACAGACCCAAGCGCCCCAACATATCAAGCTGAGCTGGAGCCAACGGGTGGCGGCCGCACTCAGACTGGGGACTCCGCACACTGCCTCCGATTCTCCTCTGAGTCTGCCTGCTTTGTTCATTAGACTGCCCAGTGGAACAGAAGATACTCTGCTCATTTCATCTGATCTGTGGACTGTGAAACCCCCAGCCACAATGAACAAACATCAAAGAAAAGATACCGAAAATACGAAAAATCAAGGAAGTACACCACCAAAAGATAATAAATCTCAAGCTCTAGATCCTATAGAACAAGAAGCCCTTGAAAGGACGGACAAGGGATTTCGAGTGATAATTCTAAGGAAACTGACTGAGATACAAGAAAACTCAGCTAGACATCATGATGAAATGAGGAAAAGTATACAGGACCTGAAAGAGGAAATGTACAAGGAAATCAATGCCCTGAAAAAAAATGTAGCAGAACTTGCCGAACTGAAGAAGTTATTCAGTGAAATAAAAAACACAACGGAGAGTTTAACCA
>NW_007731619.1:19796-20558 GCF_000696425.1 Galeopterus variegatus
CTGCGGGAGTTCACCACCACATGACCACCCTTACAAGAAATTCTCAAAGGAGTACTGGGTTTGGTTCCTGAAAAATAACTACCACTGCCATAAATACCCAAGAAAAATCTAAACCCACTAGTATAATAAAAATGCCATTCATGAAGAGAAAACAAACAAAAAAAAGGCTATCTACAACCTAAGGAACCAACAAACACAGAAAACAAACCATAAATCAGAAAGCAAGGGTTTGGTTCCTGAAAAATAACTACCACTGCCATAAATACCCAAGAAAAATCTAAACCCAGTAGTATAATAAAAATGCCATTCATGAAGAGAAAACAAACAAAAAAAAGGCTATCTACAACCTAAGGAACCAACAAACACAGAAAACAAACCATAAATCAGAAAGCAAGAAACAAAAGACACCTAAGACAACCAAACAACAATCAATAAAATGCTAGGAATAAATCAACACCTTTCAATAACAACTCTTAATGTAAAAGGCTTAAATTCCCCAATCAAAAGACACAGACTGGCTGACTGGATTAAAAAGGAGGACCCAACTATATCCTGCCTTGAAGAGACCTACCTCACCCATAAAGACTCACATAAACTAAGAGTGAAAGGATGGAAAAAGATTTACCTTGCAAACAGAAAAGAAAAACGAGCTGGAGTAGCTATGCTTATATCTGGCAAAATAGACTTCAAATTAAAACCATAAAAAGAGACAATGAGGGACACTACAAAATGATAAACGGACTGATGCATCAAGAAGACAAA